>NW_025222278.1:2475690-2505272 GCF_014066325.1 Apis laboriosa
AAAAAAAAAAAAAAAAAAAAAAAAAAAAAAGAAAAATTCCGTGCCAAATTCCACTCGAAATCCGTTAACCAAATCCGTTACATACAACAAGAATCCTATCAAACTACTACGCCACCTCGATATCTCCGATCATCCCCCGAAAATCCACCGAAACCCTTGTCTCTTCCCGGCCTTAAAACAAAGACGGCCGGTTGGCTCGAGGCGGCAGCTAGCTCGTAGCTTCCTCCGCACCGCGACTATGTAACCGGAGAATCAATACGATCCTCCTGCTCGTTCGGTGCGCCAATTGAGCTCGTTGAATCTGTGCCCCGAGCCACGCGGTTACGTATGCCCGATTCCTCTCGCTCGCACAGACGCGCGATCGAGCGTCAACACACGCAAACGCGTTTCTCAAACGCACACGGTTCGTAACACGGGCAGCAAGTAGATGGAGAGGGACGTGTACAGACGCGGTTTACGAGGATTTTCACGCAGCCATACACGCACACACGCACACACACACACATACACACACATACGGAGCGTATATACACACTCGACGATCCACTTGCGATCGATGAACGCGGCGGAGACGCACGGAGAGACGTAAGCGTACCGCAGCCACCAAACAAACTCATCCGTGTAATTGGCAAATTGACAGATTAATTCAATCACGGCCAATGCTTCTTCGTCTCTCGTTCTCGTTCAGGTTCCCCGTTTAATGTGTATCGATGAAGAGGACGCTTCTTGTTAGACCCCATGATTTCATGAGTGTACCACCACTCACACAGTGGTAGTGGTGGTGGTGGTTATATACCGTTGGAATGTTGCAGTGAACGTTGAATGGATGAACAACGTATCATTGAAGGGACGATATATGTATATATATATATATATGTATTTTAATTATAGTCAAGAGAGTTGAGAGGTTAATTGTTGATTGAGATAATAGGTCCTTTCGAATAGAAAGATATCGAATTTGTTATATTAATTTTTCTTAATAATTTGTTGTATCGTTAAACGTCAAGGAGGAAATCAAGTTGGAAAGGTAAAGACGATCTGTGCGATACTAGCGCCGCGTGACCATTAACTACTGTTAAGTAACTACTGTTACCCCTAATATATTTCTATATTTATTTATTTATTCGGAAATTTAAAATTACGTCGTCGCTCGTAATATCGTGCAATCGTTTCGCACGTTACTTTCCAACGATCACCGGGATAATCCGAGGCGTCAACCCTCGGAGAGCGGTGCGCGACAGCCAGGATAAATCAAATGTAAATGGATAAGCGGGAAATAAACCGAAAACCACCGGGTGGCCGGGTCGAATCGAAAGGGAAAAAGCAGAACGACCGACTACGATCGTAGCCACTCTTCGTCCTCGTTCTTTTACACGCTGCGAAAGAGAGAGAGAGAGAGAGAGAAAGAGAGAGGGAATAAAAAAAAGGGAGAGCGAAAAAAAGATGGACGCAACGACAGGAAGTGCGAAGAAAAAAAAATAAACAGCGACAAAGGAAGGAGAAAGAGGGATAAGTCGAGTGGAATAGGATAGGTGGAGGGATGATGGAGCGAAGGGATGAAAACGAGAGCAGGGGGTGAAGAGGAAGTAGTATAGATGCCCGGTCGAGTGTGCACGCATCGGGTAGGGCGTGTGCAATGCGGTGGAATCGAGTGGAGGCAAAAGTCAAATGGAGTTCGGTGATGGTGTGAAGAGACAAGAGGAAGACGAGTGATGTTGAATCAAGTGTTTATTACCCTCTGCTTTGATTCTCCCTTCGAGCTTATTTCTATTTATTTCTATTTCTCTCTTTCTCTCTTCTAGTTTTCTTTTATCGTTTATAGAATTACGAACAATTATATATTCGTAATTCATAATTTTCTCAAACTTCTTCAAGGATAAATAAATTTTCAGGTTGCGATTGAAAAATATTCAAATTAATTTTTCTTAAAAATTTCGTGTTCCTAAAAAAAAAAAAAAAAAAAATCTTGTTTCGCGTCACTTTTGTCGCGGCAAATGATCGATATGGAAGCGTGTCAGGAAACGTGACGGAGTATGGCGATGTTTGATTGAATTTGGTCGCCGAGAGGCCAATCGTAATAAATGTCCAGGCGTTGGACATTTATTACGAAACAATCAAGATGTCTGCTCGCTCCCCTCGAGATCACTGGCCGCGACAATGGCTATGCACCGTAGGGAGAGGTGGCCGTTTAAGGGCTATAAATGCATGCCGAATGGTATCCGGAACCGGAATCTCTCCACGGTCCGGAACGGAATCGTGTGTGGGACGCTTCTTCCTGTTGCAAGGATGCCGTATGCGTGCCATCCGTTCGAGAAGGGGACGATGAATGGGCAACGAATGATAAATAGATCATGAAGAAGCGACCAGAAACTAGAAATATTGGTATTTTTCACCAAATCTATTAAATGTAACTATCGATAAATTAAACGATATACTAAAAATGATGTACATAATTCTCCGATTTCCAAGATTCCATATTTACTCGAAATTCTTATAATAATAATAATCCAACGATTATTGAAACAATGTTAACACGTAACATTCAAAAGACTAGAACCTAACCTAACCTAACCTAACCCAAATAACCGAATAAAACTATCAGAAACCGAAGAACTTAAATTTATAAGATTAAGAAAAAAGAAGAAGCAAATGAATTTTTCTTTTCTTTTCTGTTCTTTTTTTTTAATGAAAAATTGTTTTTCAGATGAAAATACGACAAAGACAAAGTAACCACGTAAATACGTAACCGCATAATTCGATCAAGCGGAAAGATCGAGCGACCGGTTTAATAACGATCCCCGTTCTGCGGCCGTAATTTCGGGTAGTTTGGTCGTGAGCTTACGATCCGGGGGATGGTTGAGCGTGCGCGAGTAAAGAGGTTAGGGCACGGGGGAGCAATACCATATGCAAAATTAACCTCCATTAAATGCGTTAACTCGGCGACGAGCATGCTCCGATGCGCTTAACCAAAGTACATTACACCGTACTCGATGCGGTCTATAGACAGGGCCGCGCGATTCTCTACAGGGTGTTAACCAAGAAAACAATGGGAAAAAGTTCTAAAGAGAAACAATCTGTAACGAGGGTTCGCGAAACTTGTACAAACTTTCTTTCAAAATTAATTGAAACGTAGTGGAGAAGTGAATATTTGAAAGCGTATTGAATTTTTTTTTCAGAATAGTAGAGCGCAGGAACAGATATACTTGTCCCCAAAAAATATCCTCAAGATTTTGAGAAAGAAAAACACAAAAACAAGAAATTAATCATCATCGAAACGCGCCCATATTTATCGCGAAGGAGTGGAACGTTATTATTAACACCCTGTATGTATCATGGCGTCTAATTGGTCGTCGCGATCATCGGGGCAAAATGGCCTTAAGCCGCGCATATTTACCCACAGTTCGTTTCGTCCTCGATTTCTTTTCAACGAGACGACAATGCGCGCTCTTAACCCGTTAACCGTCTATGCCGTAATATTATTGAAGAAGCCGATCTACAATTGTATTGTGCGCGACACGATATTACGTTCTGGGGCACGCTCTTCCTTCTTGACCCGTGCCAATCGAGAAACACTGCCTCTCTCGAGTCGAATGGTCCATTCCGTGACAACGTTTTGCTTTCAACGATAATACACAAGATTTTGAAAATGGAATGGTTGAAACACTTATTATCGAATTTCATATAGATATTTAAAAAGGAAAATTTCTAATCTTTTTATTTTTTTTTTCTTTCGTTATATCGAATGTTAATATATTTTTAAAATATTTGGAGAGTCGATTCTAGGGGCTAAAACGAACGTAAAAGTTGATGTACGAAAATGTCGATCGAGCCTTATTTATTAAGTTATAAGCGATTGAAGTTTAAGTTAGTTGAAGGGAGACGGAGATAGCGAGAGAGAGACAGCGCTATCTTCGTTACACCGTCACGCCACGGTGCGGCGCTTCGTGTTTATTCTTCCTCTGTCTCGCTTCATCTAAAGCAAACTTCAATCGCTCATAACTTAATAAGTATAAACGATATTTTTATGTACCAACTTTTGTATTTGTTTTCAATCGAATATATCAATATTCTCTTTATAATATTGAAAATTTGAATTAATGATTTAATTCATATTTTAATTCCACACCACTTTTACATTCCTGTTCCGGAAGAGAAATTAACACACCACCGTCACCATCGGAACAAAGAAGAAAGTATTGTGTATCTAACGTGGCAAATGCAATAAAACGAAAGCTTATCCTTATTCTTGTGGCATTCCTCAAAGTTTAGAACCTTTAAGGGCCGCGGATGGGAAGAGCGGAGAAGACGCTTATTAAATTGTGTCATCCAGGAATAAGGGCTAACGCGGTGCATCCAATTTGTGCCGCTTAATTAATTCTCTCCAATTTATTCCAGCCGGCCAATAAAGAAACCAGGACCCCGCCGGTCAACGAGCGCCGATGCGAGCGCAATATTGTCCCTAATGAAATCTTCGTTAATCGCGTCTCCGTCAAGTTTTCCAATGTACGACGACACGATGTCGTTCCAATTCGACGCCCCGCCAATTTTTACGCAGTCGAGCGGAAAGCTCAAGAACTTGATTTCTTGACCCGGACGCTCGAATCTACGTCTTTCTTATCCAAAAATTTGACATTTATCGATCGTCGAAAATTATGGACGACGAAAATAAAAATAGAAGACGTTTAAATTAAAAATATTATACTTGATGATGCGAAAAAAAGAGAAAAAAAAGTGATCAAATATTGGGAAGAAATGCGGAATAGTTGAATTCCGGCAGCTAATAGCGGTATCAATAATCAATTCGGATTTCAATTAATATTAATTACTGTTAACATCAACATTGACACTAATGCCAATTCTGTTAAAACGTAATTGATAATTTTAGTCCCCTCGATCATCAAGATATTAATTTATGGTTTCCTGTGCTTAACATTCACATGAAATCGTTGAAATATATAATTTATAATTTCGGAAACTTCGAATCCAATATAAACATTTTTAACATTGGAAACCTATGAACAAAAGAACGATTCGCTTCAATCCCATTGCCTCTCTCGAAACGAAACGGTTGAGTCTCGGCCAAAACTTATTCAAAAAGGGGGTGAGGCGACGGTTAGATAGCCAGCCAATTTCAGTATTATCGCTTTTAATTGCGATACTCGTGCTATTTGCGCGATGGCGTGGCGGCGGATCGCGCGATTGTCGTCGCGTGCCGAATTATTGGATGTTGACGTCACCCGACGCGGCACCGCTTTGCTCGTAATTGCCGCCACCAATTATGCAATTAGCGCCGCTCTCTAATGAGCGCAGTGTTACACACGCGGAATCTAAACACCCGGCTTATTCACTCGCTCGTACAACACGTGCTTTCGCGCGAGTTTTCCCTCCCTGATACACCCGCGAACGAGTTCATCTCATCACTCGCGAGAAATTCTCAAGGATCTTGGCCTCATCCTCGGATCAGAAAAGAAAGAAAAGATTCGATAACGTTGTAACCGTTGTTTGGGACAAGATGAGTAGCAACGAAGATAAGACACTTTTGTTCACAAGTGGAAGGAATGAAAATGTTAAAAATCGAATTTTTATCAATATCTGAAATCAATATCTGAAAAGGAAGGAAGAATAAAAAAAGGAGTAATTGAATAATCGGATCTCGTTGATTTTTCGCGGTAACTCGAGATCGAATCATCATCGATGCGTTTCAATTTTGCATAAACGATGCTTTATACTTGCAAGGATGTTAAATTGGGATAACTCGATAACACTGGCCCCGCGCAATTAGAACTGCCAGGTAACAAGATATTCCTACGTGTACCCAAATAATTGAATATCAGTATTACTGGATGTCCATAATCCGGGTTACCGAACCATTGGATGTGTGCATTACTCGCACACCGATACCAACGGGACTAACATCACTGTAATTTTCGTAAACTTCGTAATGGACTAGTCGGCACTCTCTGGTGCGTCGACATCGGTATCGGTATCGGTAGTCAGCCACTGATGAACCAATTTGCATATTTATCGTGCCATACGCATACGTGGAAAAATACGACAATAAGCCAACAATAGTAACCTAACCTAACTTAAGCCAATCCAACCTAACTCAATCTAACCTCACCTAACCCTAAAATTCTCAGAAACGGAAATATTTCTTATTTAAGAAAATATAAGATTATAACAAAATTGTGATTAAATCGAGATTTTCAATGAAATCACAAGCAAACTTAACGTAAGAAACTTCACCTTCGATTCGAATTGAATTCCCATCCACGTATTAGAAACGAGAACCTAACCTAACTTAATTCAATCCAACTTAACCTAATCTAATCTTAAAATTCGCAGAAATGGAAATATTTCTTATTTAAGAAAATATAAGATTATAAAAAAATTGTGATTAGATCGAGATTTTCGATGAAATCACAAGCAAACTTAACGTAAGAAACTTCATTTTCAAATCGAATTCCCGTCCACGGAAACGAGAACCTAACTCAATCTAACCTAATCTAACCTAACTAAAATTCGCAGAAACGGAAATATTTCTTATTTAAGAAAATATAAGATTATAAAAAAAAATTATGATTAGATCGAGATTTTCGATAAAATCACAAACAAACTTAGCGTAAGAAATTTCACCTTCGATTCGAATCGAATTCCCGTCCGCGTATTAGAAATGAGAACCTAACCTAACCTAACTCAATCCAACTTAACCTAATCTAATCTTAAAATTCGCAGAAATGGAAATATTTCTTATTACAGAAAATATAAAATTATAAAAAAATTGTGATTAGATCGAGATTTTATTTTCAATGAAATCACAAGCAAACTTAACGTAAGAAACTTCACCTTCGAATCGAATTCCCGTCCACGTATTAGAAACGAGAACCTAACCTAACCTAACCTAACCTAACCTAACCTAACCTAACCTAATTAAAATTCACAGAAAGGAAAATATTTCTTATTTAAGAAAATATAAAATTATAAAAAAAATTGTGATCGAGATTTTCGATAAAATCACAAGCAAATTTAACGTAAGAAACTTCACCTTCGATTCGAATCGAATTCCCGTCCACGTATTAGAAACGAGAACTCGTGTTGTGTAACGAGCGTGTAACAAATCCGCGGCGTGTGCCAACGTGTAAACACACTCCACTCGAACCCGCAATCCCTTATGCCCTTACACATAAGGGGTGCAGTCGGATGATTGCACGATAAAACACTGGCATAATGTTTCGCCCCGCTGGTTGAACACCGCAAATACACCCCTGGACCGCATGCAGACTTTATTTCTCGAAGGGTGCCCGGTCTGGCGTGCATCCGAGGAGAGAGACTCGGGCGCGCCACCCGGAGAGACGACACCCTGGGGCCACCCTGCATCGAGGATTAGCCTCGCTACATTTCGCCCCTTCTGTCGGCGCGTATGTTCCGTCATTACGCTTCTAACGTACACTTGGAACGAACGTTCTTGGTTTGCTCGAAGGGCGCGTTTATTCGGCGTCGAGTGGGGTTCGATTCGATTCTTTCCTACCTGCGACTAAATCGGCTGATCCGTTTAATAGTGTCACCGGTTTCACTGATGTTTGATGTTGGGATTCGGGGAGAAGGGGATTTGTCTCGCTTGATTCCCGGTTTTAAGGGGTTAATTGAGAAGAATCGTGAGGAGAGCGCGTTGGTTTCTCTCTTTCCTTTTTCTTTTTCTGTTTTTGGAAACAGGATGGTGGAACGATTACGAAAAAAAATTTTTTAATGCAAAATTGGAAGAGATGTAATAAGCGATGGCGCGAATCTCAAACGCGCGACTCGTCACGTACACATTCCTTGGAAGACGTTGAAACGGTTCCAAGAGGCAGGATCGGGAATCATCCCCGAAAATTGCATTTGCAATCTCCCCTGTAAAGGAGTTGGGCGTGCATACGTAAAGCGAAACCCGAGCCGGTAATCCGTCGTCGTGGAAGGTCAGGCAGCCGAAAACGAAAATTGGTTAAATTTCGTTAAGTTTGGCAGCAATTACTTTTGATACCCGACACGCGGCCGTAATTGCGTTGGGCTCAAGCAGGAACGAGCGCGCCCGCGCGACAGAGAGGGGTAATAATTCGCTAATATCAATTTCAAATTTCAATTAGTATCATCTCGACGTCTGCTGCTCCCAGACCCGACCACCCTCCCCACCCCACCCCTCTCTCTCCCTCCCTCTCTCTCTCTCTCTCTCTCTCCGCATCTCGGTTTTCTCGTGGACCCCAGAAGAGCACACGGCATGATCTAAAATTCAATTTGTCCCTTGTAGCGGAGCCGCAAAGGGTGAAGGGGCGAGTAGGACGGAAAGAGAGACGAGGGCTCTCTAGTTCAACAGAGAGAGAGAGAGAGAGAGAGATGGATAGGAAGAAGGAAGCACGATCGTGGCGGTTGGAAGCAAGCAACGTGGAATCGCGTGTAGGAGGGGGGGTGGTGTCGAGGAACACAGCTCGAAGTTTAAAGCTTCGCCGTTCGCGTGCACCACGTTACGTAACTACGGCCCTGTAGTGGGCACGGGCATGCGCGACACGCTGACCCATTATAAATTGATAACCCCGCCGTTTATTAAGTTCCAACGACCGATGCCTGCTTAGGCAAAGAGCCCTCCACCGCCCCTACCCCCCTCGATACGCGCATCATTTATTTACAGGGGAGTTTACAATCCCTCTAATGGGGATCGGCGTAATCGGCCGCCGCCGCCGCCGCCGCCTGTATTATATACGCCTCCGTTTCTCCTTTGGTCCTGTGAACCCCGTGGCCTCGGCCGATGCCTTCCTTCCTTCTCCCCCCCCTCCCTCTCTGCGTTGCGCCGCGTGTCTCCGTTAATCGCGTTCCGCGAAACCACCCCCGAATAATCCGAGTGTCGCTGAGAGGGGAGGGGAGGAGGAAATCGGCAAGGATTTGGATTGGATGATTGGGCCTCGTTTTGTCGAGGAAGGAATCAGTCAGCTGGTCGCTAGCTTCTGCGTAATGGGAATTATTAAGTTGACCCTCTATTGCGTGAATTTTTGTGAAAAAGTTTATTAAAGAAAAGTATATTATTTTATTAAAGTAGTATTTTAGTATTTTAGTATTTTAGTATTTTATTAAAAAAAGTATATTATAGTTTATAGTTTAGTGAGTGGGATGAAATGAAAAATAAATAAATAACGGCATAAATAACAGCGTTATTTATTTTTTTTTTTTGTAAAATATTGCATTTAAGTCCTCAATTGGGAATGCGATAATAATAAGAAGACAGGTATGTTTTCTGTTCTACTCTTCGAAAATTGCGTGAAGATAATCCAGTCTTAGGTTATTTATAAGTTAAAAATCTATATTATTTAACTTATAAATAATTATATTATTTAATAATCTATATTATTATTATGTTTGGGAAGAGAAAGCTCGATTTATTATATTTATTATTATATTTGTTGCACAGGGAAGGAGGAGCACGCTATAAATGTATAAATTGATACGTGGCTCGTTTCTTTGATAATTATAACCGAGTTGTATCGAATTAATTAAGGAAAAATTATCTCTACGTAGGAGTTAGCGCGTATATATATGTATATATATATATTCCTTGCCTTGGATAAAATTAAGCTGAAAATTTATGTTTATCGTTTCAGGTAAATTAATTTCGTAATACCTGTTAACCTAAACAGTGTGCAGAGAAAAAGTAATCTTTCAATTTTTCTACCATTTTAAAAATAAAATTTTAAAAAAGAACAGGAGAAGGAAAGAATTAACCTTCGTTCCTAATTAATCCTCCCAAGAAAACAATTATCGCTGACAATTGCACAATTTCTCTTCTCCCCTCCCCCCCCTCCCCTCCATCTTCTCTCCTCTCTCCTCCCTTCCACTCCCCTCCCCCCCACAAATCGTTCAAAAATACTCGTGACAATATTAACGAGTAACAAGGCGACTAATTCGCTTTCTTGGAAAAATGATGCACGACTTACGTAAAGGAACCCTGTTTCTCTTTAATTGCAGATTGGATCGGTTCACACTCACCAGGCGAACAATAACCACCACCACACGCACCATCAACAGCAACAGCAGCAACAGCAACAGCAACAGCAGCAGCAGCAGCAGCAACAGCAGCAGCAGCAGCAGCAGCAGTCGAGCCAGCCGCAGGTGCCGGGGGCAGGAGGGGGTGGAGGGCCGGGGGGTGGGACGGTGGCCAGGCCTGGCGGCATGTTCTGCTACCACTGCCCCCCGGGTCTTCCAACGCCACGGTTACCACCCACCCTCGAGTACCCATTCGCCGCCACTCACCCCTGTAAGTAGACATTCCATTTGCGTCTCCTTTGCGTTTCGGGATAAAGGATTTTGGGATAAACGGTGGGGGGAAAAAGAAAATTTTTTCTTTTTTCGTAGCAATTTGATCGAAATTTAATAATAGAGAGGAAAATTTAACGAATAAAAACTATATAAAAAATAAGAAATTTCATCGCGTGTGTTCTACGAGGATCCCTTGCCGCAGATCCCCAGAGTACTGTTTCCTTCCGATTTACCCTCCCCCGAAAAGAAAAAATTCGATTCCGCCCATAATCTTACATTTCTTCATCTATTTCCCCCCCTCCCTCCCTCCCCTTACTGCTCCTACTCAATTTCACTCTAGCCGAGGGTCGACTTTAAAGCGGGATGTATCGTGGAGAAACGTCGATCCAATTTCTCAAATCACCCCCATAACGTAACAGGAATTATAAACGATGATGGAAACCTGCCCTGTTCAAGATTTAAATATTTTTAGCGTTAAATTCTTAAAATATTTTAGCGTTAAATTCTCTAAAAGAAAAAAAACACGAATCTTTAATATTCGTTACGTGTGATATTTCAACGTGATGATTTGAAAATGAGAGTAGATAGATCTAACGTAACGCAATGGATTACGTTTTTTCTTTCCTTTCGTGTAAATAAATTCGAAAAGTTGATCAAAGTTTAACAATTCACTCGAGTTTATATTGAAAAAACGGAATTAAAGGGGAAAGGAGCGCGAGGAGTGGTGCGACAGCGTTGTTGGCGAGGAAGGAGGGGAGGGGGGGGGGAGAAGGGAGATTGATTGTACCGGCACTTGCTCTGGCGGAACACATCGATGAAGTTACATTACCGACTAGACCGAGTTACGCAAAGTGGACGCTACAAACTGGACGGCCGCTAAACTTAATTTGCACTTCGGACCAACTTCCGGTTAAACCGCGTCCCGACGGCGGTGTCGACTCGCTCTTCAGAACTTCGACGCCAGTTTGCCTATTCCACGAGATCGCTTTCCAAGTCGAATCTCGTTTCTCTCCTCCGGTATTAACTCTACCCACCTTCTCGATGACAACCGAGTTTCGTAATTTCGGGTTTTTCCCTGTAATTTTGGGGGGGGGGGGAGGGGGGAAATAAAATTTCTTTTTTTTTTTTATTCGTGTCAAAATTTCATGGCGATTGAATTTCGATGGAAATTGCCTTTGTACAACACGATCCGCAATGGATTTTGTACGAAGTTGAAGTTTGAATTTCGTTCTATCGAATTTGTTGATCGATATCTTTTTTTGTATCGGTTATAAATTTTGTTCTTCTTTTTTTCTTTTTTTTGCGACACTCGTCGTTGCGAATGTTTATGTTTTTTAATTCGTTCATCGTCCATCGATCATTGTCGTAAATTTTAATTAGGATTTTTGACAAGAGACGTATGAAAAAAGATTTTTCCATTTTATCGTTTTTTTTTTTTTTTTTTTGCTTTTTTCACGCGCCTGAATATAACGTTCGGCTCATCGAGTCACGATGTATATGCTCACTTTATTGCATATTATGAACCTCAATGAGATACATGTGGTAGGTGGATAATCGAATGGGGACCGTAGGTGTAGGAGGGGATAGAGATATACGGTTATCCTCAGGGACGTGTGTAAGTGCCCTTCCATCTAGGCCCGAAATATAGTTTAAATAAAATATTGATTTCCCTCGCGCAAAGTGAAATTATGTTTTTAATGCGCATTTATCATTCCCTTTATCCGCGGCCGCTTCCCTCTACCTCCACTTAAAATTAAGTGAAATTCGTACGCGCGTTTATCGTTGATTAGAACGCGACGTAAAAACACGTAACAGAGCGGAAGCTTTTCTCCGGACTCCGATATTTCATCTCTCCTCTTTTTTCCCCCCTCCCCCAAAATTCCATCCTCTATTTATTAGAAAATTACAATTACGATTTAACGAAATCATCAGATCAGATTCTACGATCTGATCCCTTCCACTTTCTCTCGACATTATTTAACATTTCGATCATCAAATCTTCGGCGCAATCAGAAAAAAAATTTAACCGCACATTTTTGTCTCCGCACGATCCAAGGCGCGTAATAATATTCGAAACGGCACATGTGTGTCGAAACGACGCCTGCTGGATGATCTCCAGTAGAGGGAGGAGGTGTCCTCGGGGACGTCCGTGCACCCTTCCAGCTTTCCCCGGCCGGTGTACCCCTCGCCACCCCCCGTTGGGATAAACAGATTAGGTAACTACGTGATAAGTCGGTAAGTGGGTTCACTCGGCGCAGGGTCCGAGCCCACCGACATTCGCTCTAACATCTAACTAGCTCGTTAGGGTCATTAGTAACGGTCGGGGTGTCATTAGATTTCGTTCTGTGTCTAGTTTTTCCACGGACCCTTCGAATCCGCTCTCTTCGTTCTCGAGCCGACGAGGCTCAGGTAAACGCGATAATTGTTTTTACTATTCTCTTTCATTTTTGCCCCTCTCCATTTTGATTGGAACGACAAATTGTGAAAATGAAATTATTGTTTAAAAAAATTCGTTTCAATCAAATGTGTTGTTATTCGATGTCGTGAAATTGGAAATGTTGAAACTTTAATTTCATTGATTGCAATTACAACATCCTCGAACGAGTCTCTTCGAATATAAATATAAAATCTTACGATTTAAGGAAGAATTTCCTTATTACAGGAAGAATACCTATTACAGGAAGAATTTTTTAAATTAAATCTCTCGCTTGCTCTCAAATGGGAGTGACGACGAGAACCATCGAGAAAAAGAAAAAAAGTATCTATGTCCTATTACGAGAAATTTAATCCAGACAGTCTTCTCCATTGATTGGAACGACAAACTGTGGATTATTGTTTAAAAAATTCGTTCAATAAAACATGTTACCTAATTTACAATCTAAATTACAGTCCTCGAACGAGTTTTTTCGAATAAATATAAAATCTTATGATTTAACTCTATTACAGGAAGAATTTTTTAAATTAAATCTTTCGCTTCGAATGAGAACCATCGACGTGAAGAATCGAGAAAAAAAAAGAAGTAGGAAATACTTGTGCTCTACTACGAGAGATTTAATCTAGATAGTCTTCTCCATTGATTAGAACGACAAATTGTGGATTATTGTTTAAAAAAATTCATTTGCTTGTTCGTTTCAATAAAATATTATTTAAAGTCATGAAATTCGAAATATTGAAACTTCGAGTTCAATTTAACGCAATTACAATTACAATCCTCGAACGAATAAATCTTGTTATTACAGGAACAATTCTCTAAACAAAAACACACGAGAACCATCGAAAAAAAAAGGGTTAGTAACTGTGCTCTATTACACTGGACTTAAGAATTAATTCAAACTTCTCCAAAAAAGGAAGAAAGTATCTATGTCCTACTATAAGAAATTTAATCTAGACAGTCTTCTCCATTGATTGGAACAAATTATTGTTTAAAAAATTCGTTCGTTTCAATAAAACATGTTACCTAATTTACAATCTCTAATCTAAATTACAATCCTCGAATCTCTTCGAATATAAAATATAAAATTTTACGATTTAATCCTATTACAAGTATAATTCTCTAAAATCACTCAAACACGCGACCTTCGAAAAAAAAAGGGGTAGTACCTGTGCCCTATTGCGCCGAACTTAAAAATTAATTCAGACAGACTTCTCCATTAATTAGAACGATAAATTATAAATTGTTTAAAAAATTGTTCCTTTCAATAAAACATGTTACTTAATTTACAATCTAAATTACAATCCTCGAACGAATCTCTTCGAATATAAAATATAAAATCTTACGATTTAACCCTATTACAGGAACAATTCTCTAAATCTTTCGTTTACTCTCAAACGAGAACCATCGAGAAAAAAAAAGAAAGTCTATGTCCTACTACGAGAAATTTAATCTAGATTTAATCTAAATAAATTTAATCTATTTAATCTAAATATTCTGCATTGATTGGAACGACAAATTATGGATTATTATTTAAAAAATTCGTTCAATAAATCATGTTACCTAATTTACAATCTAAATAACAATCCTCGAACGAATCTCTTCGAATATAAAATATAAAATCTTACGATTTAACTCTATTACAGGAACAATTCTCTAAATCTCTCGTTTACTCTCAAACGGACGACGAGAACCATTGAGAAAAAAAAAAAAAGGACGAATCGTGACAGGGAGGAGGTACCTGTGCCCTACTGCGCGGGGTTCAAGGGTTAATCCAGACAGGGATTTCGAGCGGAAGCAAATCAAGGGCGGTCCTCGAGAGAGGAGGACGAAGCGTTTTAAAGGCGCACGTAGTCGACGGGGCACGTGCGAGCTTCCCGCGTTTGGATACCCGGCCAGAAGAAGATATTAATTCCCCCCCTATTGTTTTTCCCTCGACACGGAGAGACAAAGCCACGAACCCTCCTCCGTGCGTCGCGGAGAAAGGAGGACAAGTGTGCACGAGTCACACCGGGCCCTTTCTTGCGACCGCGTTTCCCCGGCCGCGCTTAATAAATTGGATCAAGCAAGGAGTCTCGATGAGTTTTGCGCGAGTTGTCTGGTTCCAGGGCTTCGCCCCCTCCCCCCCCCCTCCCCCTCCCTCCGGATCACGAGTCTAATCTTAGGATCTCGAGTGGATTTCAGTTTTGCCAAATTCGATAAATTTATTTTCCAACGAGCTTCGATTCTTCTTCCATTCTCTGTCCATTCTCTCTTCACATTCTTTCTCTTCTTGAATTGTTCTCTATTTTTTGGACAACGAATCGTTGAGATTTGGATGGGTAAATCCATTTTCTAAATAATTTTTCTTTTTTAACAAAAGTTTTTTTAATGAAAGATACATCCAGGGCCTCGTGGATTTCAATTTTGGCCACCGATAAATTTATTTTCCAACGAGTTTCGATTCTTCCATTCTCTGTTCATTCTCTCTTCTCATTCTTTCTCTTCTTGAATTGTTCTCTATTTTTTGGACAACGAATCGTTGAGATTTGGATAGGGAAATCCATTTTCTAAATTTTTCTTTTTTAACATAAAAGATATCTACATCCAGAGCTTCGTGAATTTCAATTTTGACCACCGATAAATTTATTTTCCAACGAACTTCGATTCTCCTTACATTCTCTATTCATTCTCTCTTCTTATTCTTTTTCTTCTTGAATTTTCTCTATTTTTTGGACGATGAGTTAAGCAACGAATCGTTGAGATTTGGATGGGCAAATTCATTTTCTAAATAATTTTTCTTTTTTAACAAAAATTTTTTTAATGAAAGATACATCCAGGATTTTGGCCATTGATAAATTTATTTTCCAACCAATCAACGAGCTTCGATTCTTCTTTCATTCTCTGTTCATTCTCTTTTCTTCTTCTTCTTCTTGAATTGTTCTCTATTTTTTGAAGAATGACTTAAGCAACGAATGGTTGAGATTTGGATGAGTAAATCCATTTTCTAAATTTTTATTTTTTAACATAAAAGATGTCTACATCCATGAAAGATATTTATATCAAGGATTTCAATTTTGACCATTGATAAATTTATTTTCCAACCAATTAACGAGTTTCGATTCTTCTTCCATTCTCTGTCCATTCTCTCTTCTCATTCTTTCTCTTCTTGAATTGTTCTCTATTTTTTGGATAACGAATCGTTGAGATTTGGATAGGCAAATCCATTTTCTAAATTTTTCTTTTTTAATATGAAAGATGTCTACATCCAGGATTTCAATTTTGGCCATTAATAAATTTATTTTCCAACCACTCAACGAGTTTCGATTCTTCTTTCATTCTCTGTTCATTCTCTTTTCTTCTTCTTCTTGAATTGTTCTTTATTTTTTGAAGAATGAGTTAAGCAACGAATGGTTGAGATTTGGATAGGCAAATCTAATTTCTAAATTTTTTTTCTTAATATGAAAAATATCTGGATTCTTCAGAACTTCGTATCTTGAATTTAGGAATGAATTTCACTTTTACCCATCGATAAATTTATTTCAATAAAGCTTCGATTCTTCTTCTATTCTCTATTCATTCTTTTTTCTCATTCTTTTTCTTGAATTGTTTTCTTCTAGATTTTTTGGACGATGAATTAAGGAACGAATCCATTTTCTAAATTTTTCTTTTTTACTATGAAAGATATCTACATTCAGGGCTTCGTTGATTTAAAAGTGAATTTCAATTTTGGCCACTGATAAATTTATTTTAACCAATCAACGAGCTTCGATTCTTCTTCCATTCTCTGTTCATTCTTTTTTCTTAAATTCTTCTATTCTTTTTCTTAAATTGTTTTCTTTTGGATTTTTTGGACGATACTATTAAGAAACCAATTGAAAATGAGATGGGCAAATCTAATTTCTTTTTCTAAATTTTTCTTTTCTATTATATCTTTACTATCAAGAACGAAATATCATGAAAGATATCTGGATCCAAGGCTTCCTGTCTTGACTTTAATCTAAGAGTTGATTTCCAATCAACGGACTTCTTCTTCCCATTTCTGCTCTCATTATTCTTCTCTCTTCTCATTCCTTTCCTTAAATTGTTCTATTTTTTGGAATTAAACAACGAATCGTTGAGATTTGGATAGACAAATCCAATTTCTTCTTTCACTAGCAAAAACGAAATATCGTTCACGAAAAATACCTGAATCCTAAATTTTAAATCTAAGACTTGATTTCCAACCAACATGTTCTTCCCATTCTCATCCTTTTTCTTATTTATATTTTATATATATTTATATCATTTATATATATTTTTCTCTCTTGGATTTTTCTGATGGATGATAAATACAAACATAAATTCGAATCGATTGAATCTTAGATGATGAAAATTTATTAATTCATTAATTTTATCTTCTTCAATTCGTCACCAAAGACGAGATTATCGAACGATGAATCATCATACTTTATTCAACACTTGAAAACTCTTCCTCTCCTCCTCCCCCCCCAAAAAAAAAAAAATGATTCTCTGGAATAGAATTTCCTAGCACGAGGAGATCCAGCTCGTTAAAAAATACACGGGGAAACATGACATTACCGTTTAATAAAACGAATCCCGATGATTACCTGTGAAGCGTATCTGACAGAGGGGGTGGGGGAGAGGGGTGACAGACAATTTTCCGCGAAGAGAGAAGGCTGTTATTAAACGCGAGGACAGGGCGGATCGATTCGCGGGAAATTCAATTGCAAAGTCATACATACTGCACGCGAAAATCCTCGTGAACGATCCCATTAATATTGCAGAGGCGGCAGACTATTGCCAATGACACACGATGCGAGTTTGCCCCACGGTATAATTGTCCCGTCGTTGGTGGTTATGAAAGTTGGCTCCCGTTGTTGGATGACTTGTTGCAAACGGTTGCAGACGCGACCAATTCACCAATTCAATTCCCCAATTTTTCCCTTTCCGTCCGATTTTACCATTTAACCATTGACGAGGAACGAACCGTCGCCGAAATTCATCTTCGGAGGAGATTGAATTTCTGAAGAGAATCGGTGCATGATTGTAATTAAAATTCCCTTTTACATATATATATATATATATATATATATATAAGTATTCGTATATATAAATTTGTAAAATCTACATTTTCGAAAGTAAAATTTATTTATTATTTATTATTATTTATTTATTATAAAATTAGTAAAATTGTTATCAAAATGACTCGCAACTTAAAATTAAATTTAATATTAATTTAATCAGATATGGGTGCGTTATTTCTCAACTTTCGTCGGATTGAAAAATAAATAACAAAGAAAGCTCGAAGCGTTTCTAGATTTAACGCGTTAATTTAACCCTTCAGTTGGCAAAATTTTCTTGTTACAATAATTTTAATCCTCCATTAAATCCTCTTAATTGTCCCTCTCCGACTTCTATTCTCCAAAGTCATTCATCGAGAACATTCCATCGGTTTAGATCAAAGAACAGTCCCACAACTTACCGAATAAAACGATTAATTCACGGTGAAAATCCGAAATCGGACGCGATCTTGGATCGATGGATGCATCGCGCATACTCGCGGGGGGCAGAGGAGGATCCGTCGTGTTCGAGCGGGCCGCCATGAATTTTTATGAGCTTAGGAAATTAATTTGTGTTTTTCGCTAAGCCCCGGCTTAGCGCCGCGGTAATTAATTGCGCTGATTGCCCTGCATCATTGATAAGCGGTTCTCTGGCTTTCGTAACCGTTTATCCCCCGCCCTCTCTCTCTCTCTGTCTCCCTTTCTATCCGTGTCCGTCCATCCATCCATCCATCCATCCATCTCTTCTCTCCCTCTTTCTCTCTTTCGTTCCAACCCTGACCATTTCTCTGTCTCGCTCTCTCGTGAACGCCATCCATCGCTTCTCCTCATCCCCCCTCGTCCTTTTGTCTGCGCGTGCTTCGCAGACCGCCTCCCCTCCCCCTCCCCCCACCCGTTTTTCCGATTTCCAACGGACGAGCCGTGCGTGCTCCTCGTAATTGGCCCGCGAACGAGCCATTCCGCGTTAAATCATGCACCGGGGTGGTATACAGGGTGGTAGTTTTGAATTTTTGTCAAACCTGCGGTGGCGTGTCCGGATGGAATGATCGATCGGGGGTGTGTGTGTATGTGTGTGTGTGTGTGTGTGTGTGTGTGTTTTTTTAGAGAGATTTGCGTAAGGTTTTTCTGGAGATAGACAGTTTTGGGATAGTTTTGGGTTTACGAATATTCTCGAAATAATTTTTTTTTTTCTTGTAAATTATGAGATAGGAAAGCAAAGGGGAATAAAGTATGTGTTAATCATAGAAAAACGATTCCTTTCGAGAAAATAATCAAGACGATTTTTTTTTTTTGTATTATTATCTTTTAACGTATGGCGAATAGGAATGGCAGATGGGAGTACGAAGAGGCGAGACTTCTTCTCTGCGGAGGAAGTTCAAAGAAAGCAAATATAAATTAATTAGAGCGGCTGTCTCGATTACAGATACCAGTTACTCGGCTTATCATCCGGCTTTGCACGGAGTCGGGGAGGATTCCTTCGTGAGGCGAAAGCAGAGGAGGAACAGAACCACGTTCACTCTTCAGCAACTGGAAGAATTGGAGTCAGCGTTTGCGCAGACACATTATCCGGATGTCTTCACGAGGGAGGATCTGGCGATGAAGATTAACCTCACCGAGGCCAGGGTTCAGGTTGGTACGAATTGAAAAAGCAAATACTTGCAACAGCGGTATCATATCTCGAACAAAATCGAGAGGTGAAAACTTTCTTACTTGGAATTTGTAAAAGCTTATTCGTGGACAAAAAGAAATTAAATTTTTATATTATGTTGAACTAACATAATATAAAAGTATTCAACAAATTAAATGTTAAAAAACATTTCTGGAAAACGGATAATATGTTATTACAAATATATATATATATTTTTTTTCATCAACAAATATTCGATGACAAGTATGTTTCACGACGCGAAAATCTTTAACGATTTCGAGTGGTGGCGCGTTTTTTCCGACAAATCAATTTTAAACAGCATCAAATGAATAAATGGCACAGAGAGGAGGGAAATAAAATAAATCGGAAATGTCGCTTAATGAGCGGAGTTGTAATCAATTAACTTTTAAATTATCAAAATATACAATAATATGCTAATGTGCGAACGCACTTTAATAAATGTGTTCAATTTCCCAGTTTCGTGTTTCCCAAATTATTTAATAATTCGTATAGTAATTTTCAACATACTTTTCCTTCTCCATCTTCCTCCCTCTCTTTTTTTCATCAAAAAAGACTATCCAAAATAATATAATTTTTACAAAATAAAATATATATATATATATAAAATGCTGGATCAAATTTCAATATTATTAGAAAAATGTCACTATTACAAAAATGAAAATATGAGCGCGAAAACGTATAGGCATCGAGGAGGCAACTTCGATACGTTTCGAATACGAATTCCGTGATCAGGGATCGTAACGAGAGCATCACGGTCAAACGGGGCAACAATGATCGATTGTTTCGACGCGCGGGAGTATGGATCACGGGAGTAAGAGCAGGAGCGCAAGATGTAGGGTAGTTTTGGGGTACACCCAATCTCCCGCGGGAGGCGCTGACACCCTCGACCTGACGTAATCTTCTGACAGAGTAAGCCGGTAATCTCCGGGATTACTTTGTACTCTTGGCTACGTCCTCCTGCCCATATTTACTCGCACCGGCGTAATTCGCGCTGCAGAGAATCCCGCCAGTAATAGCGATTCCCTGCTCAAATCCTGTTCGAACATCTGCAGGATATCTGATCGCTCATGTCAGATTTTTAATTCGTCCCCTCTTTTTAACCTAATCGTCAAACTTTCGTCCATTTTTTTTTTACTTAATAGATTCCATTTTTTTAATTAATAGGAGTAATTGGAATAATTTTTTAGGTTTGAAATTGAATAACAGTTGAGTGAGAATTTCAATCGTTAGAATTCTCACATTTATAATTAATAAAGTAAATATTATTTGAAAATAGTATTTATTTAAATTTGTCCATTTTTTTATTTTTCTAATTAAATTTATCTAATTTATTTTTCTAATTAATAATTAAATGTTAGATTAAATGTTGCAATAATTTGTTAGGTGTGAAAATAGTATTTGTCTAAATTTGTCCATTTTCCTACTTTTCTAATTAATAGAAATAATTACAATAATTTTTTAGATTTGAAATTGAATAAAAGTTGAATGAAAATCGTTAGAATTCTCACATTTATAATTAATAAAGTAAATATTATTTGAAAATAGTATTTATTTAAATTTATCCATTTTTTTATTTTTCTAATTAATAATTAAATGTTAGATTAAATGTTGCAATAATATGTTAGATGTGAAAATAGTATTTGTTTAAATTTGTTCATTTTTCACTCATTCCACTTTTCTAATTAATAAAAATGTTGCAATAAATGTTGCAATAATGTTCAGTGAAAATTTCAATCATTAAAATTCATATAATTTTTTTTCCAATATATTTATAATTAATAGAATAAAGTAAATAGTATTTGTCTAAATTTGCCCATTTTTTCTCCCTTCCACTTTTCTAATAAATTTCTAATTAAGAAATAATTGCAATAATTTTTTAGGTTTGAAATTGAATAAAAGTTGAGTGAAAATTTCAATCATTAAAATTCAGTTCGTATAATTTTTTTTCCCCACATTTATAATTAATAGAATAAAATGAAAATAGTATTTGTCTAAATTTGTCCATTTTCCCCCATCTTTCTAATTAATAAAAATGTTGCAATAATTTTTTAGGTTTGAAATTGAATAACAATTGAGTGAAATTTTAATCGTTAGAATTTTCGTTCGTGTAATTTTTCCCCACATTTATAATTAATAGAATAAAGTGAAAATAGTAAAAATATTTATTTAAATTTGTCCATTTTTTTACTTTTAAAATTAATAATTAAATGTTAAATTAAATTAAGTGTTGCAATAATTAGTTAGGTGTGAAAACAGTATTTGTTTAAATTTGTCCATTTTTCTCTTTACCTTTCTAATTAATAGAAATAATTGCAATAATTTTTTAGGTTTGAAATTGAATAAAAGTTAAGTGAAAATTATAATTAATAGAGTAAAGTGAAAATAGTGAAAATAATATTTGTTGAAATTTGTGAGTAAAACATGGTAAAACGGATGGAATATCTTATTATAAGTGTACAAAAGTGTAATAATAATAAACTAATTATTTTTAGATATTGTCAGATTCGAGCTAGGATTTATTTCGAAGAGGAAAGAAAATATTACGTGTTCATAAATGCATTCAATTTATTCTTATTAAATCAATGAAATTTCGTACGAGATACGTAATTAATTAATGCAAACATCGAGCAATGGGTTTGCAATTAAACGAACTAAATGAGAAAGATGATAGGATTTAAATGTTGGACACACTGATGAAGAATTAATAAATAACAGCAACGGAATCGTGTACATTTGTGCAACGTATAACGAGAAATAATTCCAAGAGATGAATTCGTATCGTACAAGGATAAAGGAGAAATAATTCCAAGAGATTGCGTGTTTTCATATCTCGTCTCGTTAATTAAAACGGAAACCGAGAACTCACGTATTAAAACGCGCGTATTAAATCGAACTTCCAACGTGTATCCACTTCCAAACAAACGAGTCAACTTTTCAACTTGTATATCAAATAAATATAAACCGATATAATTCAAAGAAATTATTTTCCTATCGTAATTACTCGTTCAAAATCTAACCTCTAAATTCCAAATTCCAAATTCCATCAATAACTTTGAATCCAAAAAAAAAAAAAAAAAAAAAGAACAAGAAACAAAAAGGAAAAGTTGTTAAAACCTCGGTCTCTCGAAATGAATGGAATCGAGAGGAAAAGAGCGCGTATAGGTAGAAAAGTCTGGGGAAAAGAATCCTTCACCGTGGCTCGGCCAGCGTAGGGGGTACTCTGTATTATCCCGCTGCATTGTCCGGATTATAAGACGAGAAGGCCATGCCAGGCAGCGGTGTACACACAATGGGAGGAAGGTAGGGACAGGGACGGCTATGACGCAATTACGGCGCAGACTCATTGTTTCATTAGGGAAGACAAAGGGAATCTGAAATAATGGACAAATAGGCGCGTTTATGCAGTGCCGGTCCTCTTCTCCTACTCCAATTAGAACCCAGTACGGGGTAGGGTGGGCGCGGGGGTGGTTGGCCATCGTCGGTGGATCGTCGGAGGCGAGCACACGAGCCTCTGACGTTTGTTCGTCGTCGCCCAGTGTGCGCGCCAATTATGCTGCACGCACACCGAGGTGCTCGAGGGAAAGGAAAGCCGCGCATGCGCGGCAGGCAGCGGAGATCTAGGGGGAACTAGGATCGGCCGGTTATAGGCTCGAACGAAAAGAAAATTAAATCTCGATTCGTGATTTGTTTATCAGGATTTTCTCGTTATTACTCGAATTGTATACGATAAAAATTGGTAAACTCGATAGTGACAGTTTTAAATATTATTCGAGAAATCTTGTTTGAGAGAAAGAGAAAAAGAGAAAGAGAGAGAGAGAGAGAGAGAGAGAAAGAGAAAGGCAAATAACGCGACGAATAATTAAAAGCAAGCATTTGGGGAACAAGTGTCAAAAGATTAAGCGCATTTGACTTTAGAGTAGAGAGTGAAACAATGCCATTGCAGACGTGTATTCGGATTAAACGGAATAAAAAAAAAAAAAAAGAAAAAAGACGATTAAAATGCGAAGAAAAACAGGGGGATGACGAGAGGAAGGAACGTATGAAATACACGAGGGTGAAGATGCCTTTCACCATTGGATTACATACCGTGATAAAGCGCTTATAAATTTGCAAGCAAAAATGTTCCTTTCGTTCATTTAATGAAAACATAATGAAGAAGTAAGAGGCTTTTGTGTTTTTATTCCGTATACATTCAAAAACCGTCCGATTTCTGATTTCCAAATCAAATTTTCCCCGCGAATTAATTAATTCGTCAATTTCTTAACGATTGTAACACTATTATTTCAATCGCACTATTATTTCTCTTCGACCATAACGTTTAAACGTTTTTTCCATAATCCAATGAAACATCATCGTCCATAATACTCTAACAGAAACCTCCTTCCATCGGCAAGGAAGAAAGAAAAGAAAAGAAAAGAAAAGAAAAGAAATCCGTCTCACGACTTAAACGAATCGGACAAAGTTGGAAAGAATCACGGCGCGAAAGTACCTAGAACTCATTAACGGATTGGAATCGATAATAAAATAAACTTGGCGAGGAAGTCGATTACTCTCCTCGCAAACGTGATTCTTCCCCCAATCCCTCCCCTCCAAGAGACAAAACGCGTTATTACGGATCGGGGCCGGAGCACCGAGGAAATGATTATCTTGCTCCATCGAGGAGAGGGAAAGTTTCTCGGCGACGAGAAGGAGAGGAAGGTTGGAAAATGGTTTTAATAAAATAAATACGACGAGCTCGACGTTGCCTTCGCTCGAATTCGCGCACGAGGAAGACAGGAGATATAATAATATCCTCGGGGTTGCGGGGGCGAGTAATAGCCGGGAACAAAGCCGGTGGCTCCGTCGGGACTCTTTCCTTCTCCGCGCTGGATCGTTCCCTCCCCACCTTCTTTCTTCCCTCTCTCGTTCTTTCTTTCGTTTTCCTTCTTTCCCTTTTTTTTTTTTTTTTATATATTTCAATACGAATTTAATCCGAGAAACGCCGGTAATGGCGCCGACTCCTCCGTTTCCCTCCACGAGATAAACGCATTTAATCTCTCGACACTTGGTCGAGGAAAGTGCGACGGATCGATGAAACAGGGGTTCAACGCGGGACGGTTGATCGTGATAAGGATCGTGTTTGGTCTTCCTTTATTAATTATCAAGTTATTAAGTTTGGATTTTAATTTTTCGCCACGGTTTAATTAAAAGTCAAGTCTTCTTTTCGTGATTTCAAAACAATCTTCTATCCTATCATGCTCGTATAAATCTATTCTATTTCACGAAGAATCATTCTACGATATGAATAATAAAAATAGTAAAAAAATATAGTAAAAGAACGTGATATCGTATCCATTAACCATTAACTATTGAAAAATTGATTCTATAAAAAAAAAGAAGAAGAAGAAGAAAAGAAGAAGAAAAATTTTCAAGTATCGCAATAACTATAAGAATATCATAGTGGAGAGAATTCAAAAGAGAAACTCGCGTTAGGAGTGGCAATTGGAAAGCAACAGCCACGGAAGGCACGAATGATAAATTTTTAATTCACGAAAAATCATTCTACAGTATAATAAAAATAATAAAAAAATATAATAGAAGAACGTGATATCGTATCCATTAACCATTAACCATTACAAAATTGAACATTCTGTAAAAAAAAAAGAAGAAGAAGAAAAGAAGAAGAAAAATTTTTAAGTATCGCAATAACTATAAGAACATTATGCTGGAAAGAATTCAAAAGAGGAACACGCGTTAGGGATAAAAAAATATAATGAAAGAACGTGATATCGTATCCATTACTCATTGCAAAATTGAAAATTGAATCGTTTTCTGTAAATCAAAAAAAAAAAAAGAAGAAGAAGAAGAAAAATTTTCAAGTATCGCAATAACTATAAGAATATCATGCTGGAGAGAATTCAAAAGAGAAACTCGCGTTAGGAGTGGCAATTGGAAAGCAACAGCCACGGGAGGCACGAAAGGTGATAAATCTATTCTATTTCACGAAGAATCATTCTACGATATGAATAATAAAAATAATAAAAAAATATAGTAAAAGAACGTGATATCGTATCCATTAACTATTACTCATTGCAAAATTGAAAATTGAATCGCTTTCTGTAAATCAAAAAAAAAAAAAAGAAGAAGAAGAAAAGAAGAAGAAAAATTTTCAAGTATCGCAACAACTATAAGAACATCATGCTGGAGAGAATTCAAAAGAGGAGCTCGGTCCGAAAGAAGCTCGCGTTAGGGGTGGCAATTGGAAAGCAACAGCCACGCGGGAGGCACGAAGCGGCGGAGGACCGCCGGGTATAATAAAGTCTATTTCAGTTGGTATTATGTCAAGTTAGGCTCGTTAGCGGAACTCGAGCTTTTTAAAAAACACTCGGCCGCCGTGGTTGCTGTCAGCTCGTTGAACATGCACGCGGCCAAGAGGCCCAACACCCCCTTCTGGTCCAGCCGCGAATCCCATCCCCTACATGCAATTATCCTTCCATATCCGCACACCAGGTGTAGCCCTATAAAGCAGCTTAAGTGCCGCCTTCAGCGCCATTCCTCATCGTACTCTCGTTTGCTTTTTTTTTTCTTTATTTCTTTTTTTTTCTTCTTCTTTTTTTTTCGTTCATTCTTTCACACTGCGCCCTCTATTTTATTTACGCGTCTTCGTTGCACAACCGATCTTCTTCAGGGGTTGAAATTGAAGCTAATTTTTTTCTCTCCCTTTGTCTTTTTTGCCTTCTTTTTACCTTCGATCGATGATGAAAAATTTATCCATATCATTGACGATAAAATTGGAAGATTTTTTTTGTTGAATAAAGGTGAAATTTTTAAGAGATTGAAATATCGATTGGATTGTGTTCAGATCGAAATGAAAACGAATTGAATTTGAATTTTACAGGTATGGTTTCAAAATCGTAGAGCGAAGTGGAGGAAAAGCGAACGTTTGAAGGAGGAACAGAGGAAAAGAGAGGGTAACGGAGGGGGTGGCGCGTTGGAAACGACAGGCCTCGCACCCCCAACGTCGTCATCGGCAGGACCCAGTCCAACAGGACATGATCCTGAAGGTATCATTATTTTCAACCTCGATAGAACAATTATTAAAAAACCTCTTCATTCGCATATCATTTCTTTTTCTTAATAATAATAACAGTTTTATATTCTCGATTCTTTCAATTTGAACAATTAAATGCAAAAAAAACAATTTTTATTTAATAATAATTGTGTAAACTTATAATCATTTCTATTATTACATAGTGCAATCAAGTAATTTTTCAAATAATTTAAGTTTGGACGACAGAACGAGATAAACGCGAATCTAAATTACTTACAACCTAACACAAATAAGCCTGAACCGACATTTTCGTAAACCAACCAACTAACCTAACTCGCCTACTTCGATCCCTAACAACATCCCCTTCGATCCCTAAGAACCCACGAGCACGCATAATTAATTACAACAACCCTGGAAAAGAATAGAAATCTCCACATCCCCGACTCATCGTGGCCACACCACGAATTTAAAACGATCAATGGTACAAGCATTTCCCGGTCTTTTCCTTGCCCCAAAAGGAACGACAAGCAGCAGCGCCCCCGACGCGGAGGACGCCGGTCCAGATGGAGCTGGGGGGTCGAGGAGCCCCAGCACCACTTCCGCCTCGGTCAGCCCGCGGCCCCAGCAGAGTCAGCCGTCCCTGGGTGGCGTCTCGACGCCACCTCCAACCCCCATAAGGGCGCCACCGCCGCCACCTAGCACCGTGGGGGGTCTTGGCCCACCCGGCGAGAGGTGAGCTTTTAAGCTTCGTTTGTATTTACGTCTTTAGGAAATATCTCTCTCCTTTCTCCCCCCCCCCTCCCTCCCTCCCCTCTCAAAGTTCAGAAGAGCGCGACTCGCAGAAGCAGCTCCAAGCACCGCTGAACACCGTCGACCGGATGCTCGATACGCGCCATTAAACCACCGCTCCTCGTCGTCGCTTCCTCCCATTCCACCCCTTCCATCCCCCTCCCCCAACCCTCGTTCGCCGCGCCACGTTCTCGCCCCCGGTTATATGCTCGGCTACCGCTCGTATAATCGCGATAATTGTCGCCTCGTTAAGTCGCCACGGGATCCCTGTGGGTGCACGGCGACCGATTTAAGGACCGGTTTGTGTACACCGGTTTTATAGGAGTTTCGCGCGAACAATGGAGAACGTGAGGTGAGCCGAGGGATGTTGGAGGGATGTTGGTGGATAATGCGGGGTTACTGGGCGGGAATCAGGTTAAGATTTATGGGGATATATCGGATAAATTGGAGAGGAGATGAGCGGGCAAATTAGGATTTAGGATTTTAGGTAGGATGATCCGTTGGGTTTTGATTTTGGAAAGGATTGAGAGTTGGCAAGGCAATTCTAAATTATTTCTTGACGCGAGATGAGGGGATGAATTTGTTGCAAGTTGATGAAAAGCAGATTTTGGAAATCTTTTTTATTCTATGATCTAATATCGATTCGAAAGAGTATTCCTCGTCCAGTTGAAAATAAGAAAAAGAAAATTCTTTGAGAAAAAAATCAAAATTCAGTAAGGTGGAAGCTGGCAAGTTTATGATTGTTGTTTCGTCACCTTGCAAGTTGGCAAGGCAATCTATATTATTTCTTGACGCAGAGGGGATGAATTTGTTGCAAGTTGATGAAAAGCAGATTTTGAGAAAAAAATCTTTGAGAAAAAAATCAAAATTCAGCAAGTTGGAAAATTTGGCAAGATTCTGATTGTTGTTTCGTCACTTTGCAAGTTGGCAAGGCAATCTATATTATTTCTTAACGCGAGATGGGGGGATGAAATTGTTGCAAGTTGATGAAAAGCAGATTTTGGAAATCTTTTTTATTCTATGAAATAATATCGATTTGAAAAAATATTCCTCGTCTAGTTGAAAGTAAGAAAATGAGAGTTCTTTGAGAAAAAAATTAAGATTCAATAAGTTGGAAGTTGGCAAGTTTTTGATTGTTATTTCGTCACCTTGCAAGTTGGCAAGGCAATCTATATTATTTCTTGACGCAGAGGGGATGAATTTGTTGCAAGTTGATGAAAAGCAGATTTTGAGAAAAAAATCTTTGAGAAAAAAATCAAAATTCAGCAAGTTGGAAAATTTGGCAAGTTTCTGATTGTTGTTTCGTCACTTTGCAAGTTGGCAAGGCAATCTATATTATTTCTTAACGCGAGATGGGGGGATGAAATTGTTGCAAGTTGATGAAAAGCAGATTTTGGAAATCTTTTTTGAATCTGTTTTGAAAATATTCTATGATCTAATATCGACCCGAAAGAATATTCCTCGTCCGGTTGAAAATAAGAAAACGAAAGTTCTTTGAGAGAAAAATCAAAATTCAGCACGGAATGGAGGAAAATTGTCATTTCTGTTGAGAAGCGGGAGGAATATCAAAGAAATTCTCGCAGAAAACTGAAATTTAAACGAACTTTTTATACACACATATTTAAAAAAAAAAAAAAAAAGAAAGAAAGAAAGAAAAAAGAAAAAGGGGGAAAAAGGAGTCGCGTGCATCTGGCCGGAATATGAAAATGGATTTCCAAGTATGTTTCACCTTTCCACTGACAAAAGAGACTTTATATTTATGAATTATGTAGCAACGAAGCAAACGAAAATCCCACAAGCTGAGAATATTCTTTTTAGCCTTTTTCTAAAGGAAAAAAAAAAAAAAAAAAAAAAAAANAAAAAAAAAAAAAAAAGTAGAAAATAATAAACAAACGATATCATCTCAAATTTTTCATAAATCCGTCGTAACACGTTCTCGTAGAATATATTTAAACTTGTTCCTTTGAATTAATATCATTCGAAATAATGATTCGAATAATTCGAATTAATATTTCAACGGAGACGTATACATAGAGAAAATCATGTTATTGAAACGTCATAAGGATAAGCCATTATCGCAACAGTATTAATAAAATAATATCATATTTCGTGAGCTATTCCACGGTTATAATAACAATATTTGTTATTAATGCTACTAATATATTAAATGTTTGTTATTAATATCAATATTCATAGACATTCAATATCAGTCAATATCGTTGCCTCGTTCTATAACTATCGCCTATATATAAGCATCGAGATAATTCCCATATAATAACAATCGAATAACACTTCGCGCATACAACAACGTTCGATTTCCCTCTCTCTCTCTCTCTCTCT
>NW_025222278.1:2505298-2521823 GCF_014066325.1 Apis laboriosa
AAAAAAAAAAAAAAAAAAAAAAAAAACAGTCTTAAAATTCCATATTCCCCATTCTCATCAAACATTCACCCGAGGAACCTAACCCCCCTCCCCTACCACTTACACGCGATAACCTAACATCATCCTCTAACGAAACAACCTTATCAATATCTACAATATCTATACATATACATATATATACCATCAACCAGAATCCATAACCAATTCCTCTGTATCCCCAATGAAACACGTTCAAAAACGCACGCAAAGCATTTCACTTCTAAAAGCCACCCTGCCCCCCTCTTCTCCCCTTCCCCACGATGCTAGGGATCCACGATTCGCCGATTTCTTTTTCAACGACGGTAAGCATCCGACTCTCCGTCGGTGGCGGCTCTTTATAATCCCGGACAAGGCTCCCCTTCGTGGGGGCGAGGGCGAGGGGGTGGGGGTAAGAACAATAGCCGAAACACACGGAATACACGGCGGGCTCGAAGTCAAGATGGTGGTGGAAGCCGTGGGTGGTGGGGGAGGAGGAGGTTTGGGAAGGGGTGGTTGAAACGGGAGGAAGATACTCGTTCGCCGTCTCCGCGGTTGTAATTTATTTAAAACCGCTCGCCGTAAATATATCCTCATCATTTATTCACCGGCTCGCCAGCTTCTCGGCGAGGTGGAGGGGTGGTGGGTACGCTTTGCCACGTTCCTTACCGCCTTGCCTTACCTAACCGACGAGAGAGAAGATCCAGGAGGGCCCCGTGTTTTCCGTGTGCACCGAGGAGGAGTCGATCCAGGAGGAACGAGGGGCGGATCCGCCAGGTTGTGGAAAGGGTGGATTGTACGTATATATATATATGGGAATATAGGGGCAGATTCTGTTTTTGAAAAAGGAATGAAGAGTTTCTCAAGTGGTCAAGATAAGTTTAGTGTAAATGGTTGTTTTGTATTGGGTGTCGTTAGGTGAATTTCATATTTAAATTGAAAACTCTGGTGGTGCTTTTTGATGATTGGTTGCAAGGAAGATTTTTATAATAAGTAGTTTTCGTTTTATTGGATGGCAATCTTTGTCGAGATGATGTCTTTTTAATCGAATCGTGTAAATGATATTAAAAGTCACTTGGAGTATTTTGAAAATTTTAGGAGAGAAATTGTGATCCTGAGATGCAATTTTTTCGTTTTATTGGCGGATGGCCAATGGCAATCTCTGTCGAGATGATGTCTTTTTGATGGAATCGTGTAAATGATATTAAAAGTCACTTGGAGTATTTTGAAAATTTTAGGAGAGAACAAAATTATAATCCTAAGATGCAATTTTTTCGTTTTATTGGCGGATGGCCAATGACAATCTCTGTCGAGATGATGTCTTTTTGATGGAATCGTGTAAATGATATTAAAAGTCACTTGGAGTATTTTGAAAATTTCAGGAGAGAAATTGTAATTCTAAGATGCAATTTTTTCGTTTTATTGGCGGATGGCCAATGACAATCTCTATCGAGATGATGTCTTTTTGATAGAATTGTATAAATGATATTAAAAGTCACTTGGAGTATTTTGAAAATTTTAGAAGAGAACAAAATTGTAATTCTAAGATGCAATTTTTTCGTTTTATTGGCGGATGGCCAATGGTAATCTCTGTCAAGATGATGTCTTTTTGATGGAATCGTGTAAATGATATTAAAAGTCATTTGGAGTATTTTGAAAATTTTAAGAGAGAAATTGTGATCCTGAGATGCAATTTTTTCGTTTTATTGGCGGATGGCCAATGACAATCTCTGTCGAGATGATGTCTTTTTGATGGAATCGTGTAAATGATATTAAAAGTCACTTGGAGTAATTTGAAAATTTTAGGAGAGAAATTGTGATCCTGAGATGCAATTTTTTCGTTTTATTGGAGGATGGCCAATGGCAATCTCTGTCGAGATGATGTCTTTTTGATGGAATCGTGTAAATGATATTAAAAGTCACTTGGAATATTTTGAAAATTTTAGGAGAGAACGAAACTGTGATCTTAAGATGCAATTTTTTTTATAAATGATTCAAAATATTATTTGAGTATGACGAAGATGAAATTGAAGTAAATAATTTGACGTTATTGAGTTATTTTGAATAATGAGAGCAGAGTAGCTTCCCAGATAGTTAAATACGTTCTTATCAACGTTGTTTAAGACCGTGAAACGATTAAAAAGTGTGTTTTATCTCGTTGAACTGGCGTAAGAAAACTCGTTCTAGCTTCGACAAACACTTTAACTATTTTATAGGCTCTGCAAACTCGCGCTACCTCGTGCCTAGTATGCGTTTAAACTTCTTTACAAAGGAGATTTTAAGTTTATTTTCGAGATTTGTTACAGCGCGGAATGAACTGTATCCGATTTCTTTTTATTCCATTTATAATTTTCATTACTCTATCGGATGAAACAAGATAACGATTAACGAGATAAGTAAAATCGATAATAAGAATCCCGTTAAAGATTTCGAATCTTTGTATCATCTCAATCACAATTTCGTTAATTCAAAATATCTTTAAACACGATTAAATAAATAAAACAAAACCAATTAAAATATAATATAAAAAAAAAAATGAGGATAAAGAATGCGCCATATTACATTGTTATAAATTGAATCTATACGATGCATCTCATCTATATTAATAGCTCATGATAGGTACGATTATTTATCCGATAACAATAGAACCTATCAAACTAATCTAGGATTAATAATGATTTATTCAATCCGAATTTCGAACGGCTAAATAATTTAATTTTCGAGATGGAATAATCTCAATATACATAAATATCTTGCGCATACAGACATGCGAAACGGAAAATTAGCAGTAGATGAAATTAGACTCGATTCGAGAAATAGCGAATCAACGTTTCGAAAGCTGGAAATCGATCTATTATTCATTTTTCACCATCCTCGAGGGACCGTTGTATCATCTCTCAAAGCAAAGACTTTTGGAGCGCGGCACACGTCTGAGAATGGGTGTACGGGTGGCAAGTGTTACGCAGAGCGTGCAGATTAGGCCGTGCACAACTGGAGAAACGAAGTGCGTGCAAGCAAGCGGGCGCAAGTGCGCCAGGCTACGCGGCTAATTGCCGCTAATTATCGCGGTTACCGCGGTTCGAGCTCTCCTCTCTGTGCTTCCACCGTTGCCTTTCGTCTCCTTCGCCACCCTCTTGCGAAAATCCGCCCCTGCACTCGCTTCCAATTCCGTTTCCAAAGGCCAAGGATATATATTGTTATGTTCTGTTTATCTCCCGTTTCATCTTCTACTTGTCATCCGTGACGAATTTTTGGGACGATGTTGAAGGGCGGAAAGTTGCTTTACGCTGATTATAAATTAGTTGGATAAGTTGAGTTTGAGAGATTAATCTTGGTGAGGTTTGAGTCGAAATTTGATCAGCAATTTTACAAATTGATTTTAATAATTTTTTCCTTGTCCAAAGTAAATATTTATATATATTATCTCTCGTTATTCGCGAATAATTCTCCCATCTTTATTTATCTTCAAAAAATTATTTATCCTTTTCCTGTAACTTCCAACCCCTTTTAACCCTCCTTAACTCTCTCTCCTTTTTTTTTTTCTTCTTTTTTCTCCAGATTCCTCCTCATCTATTTATACACGTTTACTCCTATCCTCTCTGTTTACTCTCTTAGTTTCGTCTTCGTTCGTCTAATTAAACATCCCTCCCCTTCCCACCCCGAAGGCCTTCGTTCGTTTCCGTCACTCTTGCGCTCCATCTCCGTGCTTCACCTCGGGCTCGTTACATTAATTAAACAATATTTGCGATTAATATTTGAGATAATCATCAGCGCCTCGAAGCAGCCTCCGCCGGCTGTTGGAGGATGCGGAATATCGCGCGTGCTAATCGGGTTAGCGCTTTCGTGAGCCCTCCTCTGCTTTCCTCATCCATCCTCTCGTGCACCCCTTCCATAAACATCGTAGACTTCGAAACTTTATTTTATTTCTTTATTACTTTATTCGATCGAATCGAAACGTAGAAGCCAACTTGACTATTTTTTTATTGTTATTCATTAAACTGTGAATATTCGTATATAAATTGTATCAATACTTTTACTTTGGATAGTTTAAATTTTCAAAACGACAGACTTCAAAATCGTACTTTATTTCTTTTATTTCTTTATTTATTAAACTGTGAACATTCGTATATAAATTGTACGAATACTTTGGATACTTTGGATACTTTGAATTTTCAAACTGATAAAGTTCAAAATTGTATTTTATTTCTTTTATTTCTTCATTTATTAAACTGTGAATATTCGTATAAATTGTAGAAATAGTTTACTTTGGATAGTTTGAATTTTCAAATCGACAAACTTATTATTTATTAAACTGTGAATTCATATATAAATTATAGGAATACTTTACTTTGAATACTTGGATACTTTGAATTTTCAAATCTACAGATTTCAAAATATGTAAAAGAAATATTTTATTTATATTTTTTATATTTTGAATTTTCAAACCAATAAACTTCAAAATTATGTTTTATTCCTTTTAATTCTTTATTTATTAAATTGTAAACATTCGTATAAATTATACGAATACCTTACTTTGAATACTTGGATACTTTGAATTTTCAAACCTACAGATTTCAAAATCTGTAAAAGAAATATTTTATTTCTTTTATTTCTATAAACTATGAATATTCGTATATAAATTTTACGAATACTTTATTTTGGATACTTTGAATTTTCAAACCAATAAACTTCAAAATTATGTTTTATTCCTTTTAATTCTTTATTTATTAAATTGTAAACATTCGTATAAATTATACGAATACCTTACTTTGAATACTTGGATACTTTGAATTTTCAAACCTACAGATTTCAAAATCTGTAAAAGAAATATTTTATTTCTTTTATTTCTATAAACTATGAATATTCGTATATAAATTTTACGAATACTTTACTTTGGATTTACTTTAAATTTTTAAACCGACGGACTTCAAAACCGTACTTTCTTTCTTTTATTTCTTTATTTATTAAACTGTGAACATTCGCATATAAATTATACGAATACTTCACTTTGGATACTTTGAATTTTCAAACCGACAAACTTCAAAATCGTATTTTATTTCTTTAACCATTCGATCGAATTGAAAAGTAGAAGTCTAAATTAACTATTTTATTGTTATTTATACTCTACTTTGAATAATTCGAATTTTTCCCCCATATTTTTATACATTCCAAACAAACGAAATACATCGCATGACTCAATTAGGATTATAAAACCCATTATCCACAAATCTTTATACAAGAAAGGAATAATTATAATAATTTGACTCCTAATTTCAACAAAATTCCCCAAATCAACTATCCATCCTCACCAATCTCCTCCAAAAAGAGAAACAACTATCAAGATCTATCTCCTTCCCAACATAATAATACAACATAATAATACAAAATGAATCAATCCAATCAATTCAATTTTCCAATCAATTCAAATTTAATCAATAATTCCTCCATTAATTACCAATTGCAGCACACCGGGTTTGGCGGCGGGTTTCAGGCCGGTCGAGCCGCCCACGTCGCTCTTCTTCTCCCCGCACTTGGCGGCGCAATTCTCGCCACCGTTGTTCGGCAACAAGGTGGTCAGCAGCGCGCCAACGTCCCTCACCTCGACGACGCCATCCCTGTGGACATCGAGCGATCACCGGCCTGGAAGCTTGCAGGACATGCTGTCCTGGTCGCCGGCCGGTTGGCCGGGTTCTCTGTGCGGCTGTTGCAAACCCGGGACCGGGGATCTTCACAGGAACAGCAGCCTGGCCGAGTTGAGGAGGAAGGCCCAGGAACACTCGACCGCCTCCGCCCTTCTCGGGGGGTTGGCCGGTTTCCCGGGTGGTCTGCCGCTGCCCTTGCCCCTACCGTTGCTCCCACCTCTGCTGGGACTGTCCAGGAGGCCGGAACACCATCATCATCATTTGCCAAGCATGGTTCACCAGATACAACCGAGCACTAAGGAGGATCCCTAGGATCTTGTGCGCTCCTCGTCCGACGAGCTCGATATCGTCGCCCCTTGACATCGGCCGCGTTTCTTGTCGGGGATGATGACGAGGTTGCGGTCAGGTCGTTGCACGATTCTCGAGGTGGCGAGTTCACAGGTTTTTCCCAAGTTTCGATGGATCGCTGGATCGCGTTTATCCCTGTGCCTCTTGCTTCCCCTCTCATTTCGTTGTTTAAGAATGACAATATTAAGGAAACGGTTGGATCTTTGAGGGAATTCGTTGGAACGGTTTTGAAGGATGGTGGTTTGAGGATGGTAGGCTGTACGTGGATGAGGTTTTATTAATTGGCGAAGGATCGTTAGCGATTTTGAGAATAATTTCTTCTTTCTCTTTTGAACCGAAGAACGATACACTGGTTGGTAAGTTTTAAAAAGTTTTATCCTTTTTTTTTTTTTTTTTGGATTTGTTAATTAATTATGTACAATTAGAGATGTTTAAATTTAATATTATAAATCATATAAAAATGAAAATAGATAAATAGTAGTACAGGTTGTTACGAAGAGAATGTAAATTGAAAATGCAATATTGAAATGTGCCTCCCCTTTTGATTAGATTTTTTAATAGATTTGAATAATGAAATTTAAATATGGAAGTTTGTGTATTATATATGTGTATATATGTGTGTGTATATACGTATTCGTATTGTTATTTTCAACGTATCTTTTAAACTATCACTTGTACGTGTCTCTATTTTAACTTAACTTCTAATTTTGAGAGTTTAAGATTTTATTTTTTTGTTGAAGGTAAAGGTCGTGGAATATTTTCTAACCGTGCCAGAAATATTGCAATTCTTAAACGCTATAACCATTTTTTTAAAAAGAAAAATCATTCGGCTCAGTCACGAATAAACTTTTTCTTTTTCATTTTTTTAATCGAAAGGGAATCATAGTTTTCCTTTCGAAAACTATTTACCGTTCAATTAAAAGTTAAAATCAAATAATGAAACCAATTTTGAGGAATTAATCTATTTCCACTACGATTCGCCAATAATAGCTCGATGAAAGTACAATAAAAGCTTTTAAAACTTTTTATGCCTCGAATCTTGTTCCGTTATCGAATAAATAAATATATATATAAAGATACAAATCCAATGACACAATAAATCTAAAATTTACGTCCAAAACGATGAAAAATCGAACTTGCACGTTTCAGGTTGATTCTTTTTTAAACAAAAATCATCCTTTTATCAACGTTAAATTGAAAAAGAATACTTTCCAAATTTTTCTTCTCATAGTCGATCGATAAATGAATCGACTCGTTAATTTCGAACGTGTAAAATTTCCAAAATCTTTTCTCATTTAACTCTTCCTTTTCTTTCCTTCCCCCCTCCTTCACGTGAATGCATATTTGCCTTAACGAAAAACCATGAAAGTCTATCAATTCAACGAATATCGAAGAATAGAATTCGAATTCTGAAATCTGTAAATAATTCACGGAACAAAAGATTCGCAGTGGATTGTTATATAATACAAATAAAGGTATAAAATGTGTACGAGAGATCGATCTACGTTAGAGAACTACAACTATAATATCGCTTCTCTGGATTTCACGAAAGGTTAAGCATCACAAGGACCAACACGTGCCTGATGCGCTCTAATGCTCTAATTTCCCGACAAGCGAAATTGGATGTTTTTAGGAACGTTCGTATGTCCGGACAACGGCCAGAATTTAGATAATTTTTAATTTATTTATATAGGCTCGAGGGTAAAACGGATATCCGTATTTCTACGACCCGATTCGGATGAAATTTTAAACAAGTATTCGTTGACAAGGATAATTAAAAAGATTTTATAATTTTCGTTTGATGAAATAATTGCAAAAAAAAATAAATCGTCCCGTTCATTTTAACGAATCTAACGATTTCGATTCGTTAAAGTGAAGAAAATATATATATATATATATATATAGAATTAACGAAGAAAAGAACAAAGTATTTTTATCATGGCTCAAAAAAGAAGGGGAAAAAGAAATATTTATAGGCTACGATCCAATAGCAATGTTCGATACACGAGATAATTTATATTACGTGATAGGATAATTTCTATTATCACCCTTAAATCGAGTCTATGACAATTTTCTTGAATTATATGATTACTCTATCGCATTATTCAAATAATACGGATATCCGTATTATCCGAGTAACACGGATATCCGCTTTACTCGCGCGGCACAAGCACGCGCCGGTTGAAATAATGTTTCTATCACTGGACGAGGGAAAAGAAAAAAAAAAAAAAAAGAAAAGAAAAGAAAAGGAAGGAAAGGAAAAATAAGAATAGAGAGGTAACAAATTACTGTCGCGTCGAATATTCGAATATGCGTGGATTGCTCGTCACCCTGACGACAACGGACATCCCTCTGAGAAGGGATGCTCGTTATTATTACGGTATTAATTTTTCAGGGAAAATTGCAAAAGATTTTCCTAATCCTTTTAGCAAAGGATGGAAGATAAAAATCTTCAATCTCGCTAATTATCGTTTGGATTCGTAAAAGGGGAATAAAGATATTGGATCGAGGTATAGAAGGAATAACAAAGTGCGATAACAAGGATAAAAATGGAGGGAATATGGTGTTAAATCTTTGCTTTGTTACGATTCGTTCGGGAGGAAATAATCGAACGATGCGTATATATTTAATTCTTCTAATTTCACGCGATTTGTTTACAACAATTTTTGAATGCGAATGAACAAAAAAAAAAAAAAAAAATAAGGGTGTCGAGCATCCTCATTTAAGAAGATAGACACGTTAATCGACGATTGATCGTACATGCCTTAAGAAAAAAAAAAAAAAATAATAATAATTTCCAACAGCGTGACAGTATAATTTTAGAGAAGCGAGGAGAGGTAAGCTGTACTGTACTGCACGAGTGTTAATCAATCGTAGAGAAGAGGAGGAAAACGATATAAAATGTGATTATAAATAGTATCTCAACAATCTCTACGATTCGTGCTCGTGATTGATTAACGATCGTTTCGTTTGCGTTGCGATTTCGAATTTGTCCTTATGGATTACGAAAGCGTGGTATAACGAATGAAAAAAAAAAAAAAATGAAAAAAAGAAAAAAAAAAAAGACACGTAGATACTAGTAGAGACCTGTATATTAAATCCCGGTGAATTGTCAGTGCTAATCAAGGATAATCTAATAAACAATATGTTACAAACTAGCAACTATTATGTAGCCTGAAATGTGGGTAGTGAATTATTCGAATAAACTTGTTCTCTCGTGATAAAACGTGTGTTTAATGCAATTAAATGGAAAAAAAAAAAAAAAAGAAAAAAGAAAAATCTCCCGTCTCCTGTAAAAATTTGTCTCCTCGTATCATCTTTCACGTGAATTTTTTTTTCAATTAATTTTCTTTTATATTTTAAATATAATACGAGAAAAATATAATATGTTATTGTTAATTAAGATTTTGTCGAAAGTTTGTCAAATAATTTTTACTAAGAAACTTTTTAATACCGCTAAATCTTCTTTCCCTCTTCGAATTTTCAATTTATAACAATACCTATTTAATTCTTCTTACGAAGTTAATTCGGAAAAATTGGAAAGTTCAAGTAAGAAAAATTTCGTTTTGATTTATTTCGATGGAGTTCTTAAAAAATTCTCATTTTAGACAACGATCATAACTTTATTTTTTTCTTTTAAATAATAATAATTTTATTATTATAATAATAATATTTATAATAATTATTTTATTTTTTTATTAATAATAATAATAATTTTAACAAATCGAAACGATTATAATTTTAATATAGGAAATAAGAAATTTCGAAAAAACGAACGAAGGAAATATAACGTAATCATAATTGTCCCGTAATTACGTTCGACTACTTATCCATCATTACTTATTTTCCCGAGGAAACGGTAATCGTATCTCGTTGGAAAATTCCATTTATAAATGACGATCGATGAAGATTTCCTAGAAGTTTTATAATCTGTTCGATCGGGCAAACTAAAATTTTCACGATCCAGTCGGCGTGGTATGCCGGGAAGGATCAGGTGTTCACTTAAGGGATCCCTGAATCAATTCTGTACCGAGTGATCAAAGGCTATAGTGAACCTATCAGAGAGATTTACTGGAGTACTAACATCTAATAGCAATTGAGCGTTGAATTACACGCGGTGTACAAAGGAAGGGATTGATCGACAACATGTATCCGCCGATGTATTCGTAATCAGTTTGAAACTTGGTAAGCAAACGGTTACACGTTCAACGTGGGTGGTTTCTTCGTCGAATAAATAAAATTATGCATAATACAATATACATTCAATGCGCAACAATAAAAACGGTTATTTCTCTAAAACGGAAAAATAAATAGATTCAAACTGCTTTGAGAAGAAATGAAATTTAAAAATTTCAAAATTCGTTCTCTTATAATTCTCAATTATCCGGAATATACGACATATAATTTTATACATTTATTGCAAGATTATATAAGAACAATTAAGCGACACCGTATTAATCTCATTTTCGATAAATCGACAACTAAATAATTCTTCGCTAATCGGTCTCCTCATTGAAACATTGAATAATAATAAAAAAAAAAAAGTAAAGACACCCGAAATAATTCGATTAAAGTAAATTGATCGTCCCAAACGACTTGTACTCTTAGTAGTGATATCTCTGTATCAAACAAATTTCTCATCTCTGGAAACCGCGTTGAATCGTTGATTTCTTCTTCTTCTTAAAAACGACTTTTCAAGAAAGAAGAGAGACCCACGTCCCTAAGAACCGAGACGAGGTGCCATGACACGAGACACAGTGAGGAATAGGGGGAGGGGGTTTGCACAGGGTCGAAAGAGTGATAGGATAAAGGAGGTTGGACCGTTTCAAGAGAAACACAGGCGGGTAAGGGGTTGTTGGCAATCAATGCTCCTCATAAGAAAAGCTCCTCTCTTATGGGATCAACCCTCCTCCTCTCCTTCCTCCCTCCCCTCCTCCGAGAGAGCTGCATCGAGAGAGTAAACGGGAGGGGAGGGCGGGATACGGAGGAAGCAAAGGGAGACGGCGTGGGGTAGGTAGCGTGAAACGGAAAAAGACAAACCGTGGGGGAATCTATTTCAGGTAAAACGAGAGGAACTAATGCGATAGAGGAGAAAGAAGAAGAAGAAGAAGAAGAAGAGAAGGAAGAAAGAGAAAGAAGAAGAAGAAGAAGGAGAAGAAGAAGAAGAAGAAGAAGAAGAAGCGGAAGCTCGACAGAACGGCGGAAAGCCGAAAGAGGGGAAGTGTGTTCACGGAGGGAGAGGAGAGGAAGGAAGAAGAGGAATCGGCGCCGCGCGAGAGGGATGAAAATGGGTCTCTGTTCGGGGGAGGACGAGGAGGAGGAAGAGGAGGAGGAGGAGGAGGAGGAGGAGGATGGAAGGCAGCAGGTGGGCAGAGGAAGAGGGACAAAACGATGCGAGGGGGTTGTTCCTGGCTCGACCAACCAGAGACAAGACGCCATTGATCGGCACGTGGCTAGGGGGTTGGTTCAACGGATTCCGACAGGGAGGGTGGAGGGTGGCCTGGAGAGAGCTCCTGCTTCTGGCTTCTCCTGTGAGAGAGATGCGCGTGGTGGTGGAACGGAGCCTCCGTAAGAAGGCTTGTAGGAGGGGTGGTGGAAGAGGTCGTGGGGAGGGGTGGTGGGTGCGAGGCACAGACGTATTCTGCACACTCCGTTACACTTACTGGTAAACCGTATTAATCAACGACATCATGGTTTATCCCCCCATCCCACCTCCTCCCCCTCCCCTCACTCTTTGCCATCCATCTACCTCACAACCTCCGCTCGCTATCCTCTCTCCCTCTCTCTCTCTCTCTCTCTCTCTCTCTCTCTCTCTCTCTCTCTCTCTCACTCACTCACTCACTCACTCACTCCGGAACTCCATCGCGATCTATGCGTGGAACCGACGTGTTCCCTTCCACCCTCCTCCCCCCTTCCACCCTCTCTCGTGCCGGATACGGATGCGGTAGGGTGGGCGGTTTGAGGGCGAGACGTTGGCAGGAGGGGGGAGGAGAGGGGAGAGGGGGAGGTGGAAGACTGATGATAGAGCGGGGGAGAGAGGGGGAGGGGGGAGGGGAAGTGTAAAGACGCGCGTATGCGAGGGAGATACATACATACGCCGCGAGACGAATGGGGGAGGGTAAGTGGGGGAGGAAAGGAAAGGAAAGGAAAGGAAAGGAAGGAGGCTGGAAAAAGAGTGAATTGATTGTAAGAAACGGGCCGCTCGGGGGAGGAGGGGGAAAGGGAGGGAAAATGAAAAGAAGCGCGGAATACGGTGGAAAGGAGCTTGGAACGGGGTTGAAGAGGAAATGTAGAGGGAGGGGAGAGGGGATGCTGGAAAGAGTTTAAAAGGGTTACGGAGGGGGGATAACGAATATATTTGAGGATGAACCAGTGAAATCGTTTAGAAAATGGATGGTGGATCGAAAATTAATCTTGCACGATTTTTAGGGATAAATATTTCGGAGAGAGAGAGAGAGAAAGAGAGAAGTAATTTGGAAGTTTTTCTCGGGGAAAATTGAATCGTATATGTAAGAAAAAGTGCGTGAATAAAGGATAAGTAAAGTAAAAACGAGGTAAGAGAAAAAAGGAGTTGGAATTGTAGGGAAAAAAGAGAAAAAAAGAGAATTGGGAAAAACAGATAGTTTTGGTGTAAATTGAAGAAAGAAAGGAAAGGTAGAGAGTGGAAACGAGGCACCAGGTCACTTTGGGAGAAGAGATCGACGCTTAACGATGTCTCTCGATACCCATTACGTAGCTAGCCGGGATTCAACGAGCCACTGCTACACCACCCCTATCATTGTGTACAATGGAGGAAGAAAAATCCGATTGATCCTCTACCTCTAACTTTAAAGCTGCCCTACACAATCAGTTTTGTTTGGTGATTTTTCCTCGTTTCTTTTACTTCGAATTTAACAAAAAATTGTACATTTAAGAGATTGAAGAAACTTATTTAAACTCATTAATCTTAAATTCAACGTAATATTTTCTAATAATTCAAATGCGTTGCGTCAAACAAGCAATATGGAACAAAATTTTCATGAATAACATGTTAATTTTGATTTCGAGGATATTACAATAATAATTAATTATAAAATATATTATAATTATAAAATATAATATAATTAAAAAATGACAAGCGTGTGAACGATCCTTTACTCTTAGGACGAATTCAGATCTCAGCAAGATCTCCTTAGACTAGCTGTGTTTTACAATTTTCCTAGAATCCTCCGTATTCCCTTAAAGTCAAATACGATTCTACGCTGAGTGGTTCGGGGATGAAGAACTTCTGAGAAAGTTGGTTACCGAAAATTTGAATATTGAAGAATATTCAAGAAACAAAAATACTCGATTACGGGATATTTATACGAGAGAAAAAGACGCGATAAATACACAGTTCTGCAAATTCATTTTTCTCCTTTTCTACGAACTTTCAATTCAAAAAATATTATTTTTGCGCGAAATCTTACGAGAAATAGAAAAGATTTAAAAAAATCATTCTTTAAAAAAAAATAACAAGATTCTTAATAATTAAGAGAGATTTTTTTAATAGAATATCATTACGTAGAATCCAAAATACGAGATACATTTTGTAATAAGACTAAAACAAATACAAAAGCTTACGTAGAAAAATGCCGATCGAGGCTTACTTACTATTAACTAATCGAAATTTCCATTTAGACGAAGCGAAAGAAAGAGATAGCTTCGTGTTCGTGCCACGGTGTGGCGCACCGTGTCATTCCGTCCTCGTCTCACGCTTCACCCAACGAAAACTTAAATTGCCTAATAACTTAATAAATAAGCCTCGGCCAATATTTTTATATACCAACTTTTACATTTATTCCTGGACTCGATTCCCCAAAGAGAATTTGTTCCACGAATACGTTAACATCCTGCGTAATAATCCCATCGATAAATAGCCGAGCAAAATAGTGGGCAAAAGTGATCTCATTTTTTTCCCCATAATTTCACCGATCCACCGAGTCGGAAACAGGTAGTTAACGCGGAGCAGGGAGGAAGGAGGAGCAGAGACAGACGCTGCAGCACCCTTGGCGGGTCGTAGAGCGTGCACTCGAGCTTCTTTGACATGCAAATTGCCTGACAATGAATTTCGTAAAACCTTTTACCGCGGAGTACGTTCTCGAGAGCGTACGTACGTAGCACAGGCAGCTGAAAACGCTCTTTCGCGGTCCCGCCCGCCCACGCAGACGAGCCTAGAGCTCGTCCTCCTCCTCCTCCTCCTCCTCTTCCTCCTCCTCCTTCTCCTCCTTCTCCATTCCATGGAGACGCCAGACGACGTATTAATCACTGTCTACCGGCATCGCATACCCATCTCTCGACGATCGCGACCCCAAGATTCTTAAACGATGCCCCAAAATCAGTTTCACCGGATTCGCCCAAGTTCATCGCGCGTGAATCAGGCCAGAACCCTCCTCCCCCGTGATCGTGATTAATACGAACGTCGTGGCTCGAATAATCGACGTCGAAACGACGGCGAATCGAGAGACGCGACAAGGTTGTTGGAGGCGTTGGAGGGGGTTGCGAAGGCGGGGGAGGGAGAGGGAAAGGGAGGGAGAGGGAGAGAAATCGAGCACCGCGAAACGCTTCCTCCGCAACTCGTTATCGCGATTGGGATGTTCCCCCTTACGGGATTTGGGGGTGTAAGTTGAGTTAGAACATAGCGCGGTGTTGTAATACGATTTTGATATGGTGAAAGGGTTGATTCGCGGGTTTGATTCAGTTTGTTTCCTTCAATTTTGTCTCTTCTTGCTCGAATTGTTTTTTTTTATTTGATATTTGATCTTTTTTTTCTTTTTTTTTTTTTGATTATTCTTCAATATGCGCATTTTACAATCACGCTTGAAATCAAAGTTCAGGTTAGAAGAATTTTTAATAAATATTTAGAAACGCGAGTTGGAAATGTGCGTATATGTTGAAAGTGCAAATTGTTTGTTTATTTGTTCGTTCGTTCGTTCGTTCATTCGTGTGCCTAATCAAATAAAAAGGGGCGAAAAAAATAAATAATTCTTGCCGAAATTACGCGCTAAAAAACGTATAAAAAAAAAAAAAAAAAAAAAGTGGAAAAGTACCGTTTTACGGTGCTTCCATGTTCATTTAAATAAAAAATTGCTTGCAAGCATTATTCCCATATTTACCATGTTTCCATTTTCGACGAGAAAATCGTTTTTCCGGAAAATCGAACGGCAATTTCTTGCTGAATTATAAATTGCGATTTTGTATAAAAGCGGCATTACAACGGTAACGGGAGGGAGGGCGTTGTAATCGAATCACTTTGTACAGGGAAATGAGGGTACTTTATGGTGGGTTCGAAGCCCGACAAAAGAAAACAAGCGCCCCTCCTCTCCTCCATCCCCCATAAGAAAATGCAGCTTTCATTTTCCCTAACTAATTTTCACGCGAATTGACAATTACGCTACACGTCGAAATTAATCAGATTCCCGCGAAATAGAATTCCAGAGAGAAGATTTTCACCTTCACGATCGAAAAACCAATTTTAAACACGAGAATCAATTCTCGTACGACGATTCAACACGTTTAATATCGCGAGAAACACGTTTCCTTCGCTTTTTTTTTTAAATTGAAAAAAAAAAGAAAATATCGATAACCATATATATACGCTATATCGATTCACCACGCACGATATTTCTTCGTTAAAATTCTTCGTGAATTCCTTAAAATTCAAGCGAAGTGTATCGAGGGGGGTTGGAGCTGCGCGTATAATTTCGAGACAGGGTGTATCGTATTTCACGGAGGGTGAAGGGTGAAGGTTCTGCCGGACAAAGGGCGAGGGCGTGGAAGGCGAGCAAAGAAACCGGTGGATCTCCGGTATAACGCCTTATAAAGAGTAAAGCCAGAGCAGAGGGTGTAGCAGAATTTATCGTGGTTGTCTGGCGGAGCTAAGGGGATCACGGGCCGCAATGATTTTCAATTTTCAAATCCACTTCCCGCCTCTTCTCCTTCTCCTTCTCCTCCTTCTTCCTCTTCTTCTTCTTCTTCTTCTTCTTTTTCTTCTTATTGGGGGATATCGAATCGACGTATTTCGTGCACGCTCGGTTCCTAAGTTTGCGCGAAGACATGGAGAACATCGAAATTCGTGGATACACGTTGTACTTTCAATTTATTCATTTTATCTTATATCCGTTGCTTTCGTCTTAGTCACACGTGCAAACTAGCAACATCGTAAAGTTATAAAATTATAAAATTATAAAGCTTGCGCGAAGACGCGGAGAACATCTTTCTGGATTGCATAATTTCATAATTTATTCATTTTATCTGTGTCCCTTTGCTTTCGTCTTATTATCGTGCAGAGAAAATTATAAAACCGATAACAGAATATCTACCATGTACCAAAACTACAAAATAACGTGTACAAAAGGAAACGATTAAAAATTCATAATTTAATTATTCAGATATAAGTATTAGTTAATTAATTATTGCAAAAAGTATTTTCTCGTTAATATCGCCTAAAAAAAAAAAAAAAAAAAATATCTACGATCATACCGTAATCAAGATTCTGAAGA
>NW_025222278.1:2521907-2613459 GCF_014066325.1 Apis laboriosa
TTTTTTTTTTTTTTTTTTTTTTTAGGCACGTGGCCACGGTAGCACTGGCACACCCTTTATCCCGAGGAAGCGGAAACGGAACTGGATGAAGCCAGCGCCACTGGCTCGAAGGTAACAAGGTTTTCCTCGGTTGGTTAATTTGCCGCGGATTGGATCGCGCGAAAACACGCGCACTAACGTGGTTTTCAACGAGACCTCCCTCACCCCTTTCTATCCGCCCTCACCCCCGCCACGAAAACCATCCACCAGTGTCACCGACATTCTACACTTTGATCATCGCGAATCGCCAATCACACACCGATGCTAAAATTCTGCCTCGCCGTAACCTGATTACCAATACTATATGCAGTCGACTCGACCGGGTATTTTCATCCTTTTCTCTCTTCTTTTTTCTCTTTCGTTCAAATACGTTTTTCCCTCCCCTCCTCCCAATTTTTTTCTTTATCTTCGTTTTTCCTTTGCCCTCTTCGACCCCTCCTCCCCCTCTCTGCCCCTTCCGCTTCCCTCCTTTTTTTTTTTTTTATTTCTTAATACACGTGTGCATAGGGAAGCTTGGTCGCTCGCGAAAAGCGCCACCCCCGATATATATTCGATGCTGAAGCTCGTTACACTTTGATCGCCGCGGTGGCTCGCGAGGACGAAAAAGGATTCGCCGTGGTTAAGCTTTCAGCGTGCGGTTCGCTCGTTAATCGAGTCTTTCAGGATCCGTTTTAGCGTCTCGTTTAATGCCACGACGAGAAATTCGGGTATCGTTTATTTTACTGGAATGGAATTCGAATGTTTCGGATAAAAAAAAAAAAAAAAAAAAATGGTGACGATAGATTTATTTTTTTTTTTCCTTCCTTTCTGTTTTTTTTTTCTTTTGATTTTTTTTTTTGGTAATGAAGCGAGTTAAAAAATATTCTTGCGAAGATCATATTTATTAAATTTAAATACAATTTAAATATTACGCAAATATCGAAATAATGTAACGATGTAGTTGATTTAATTAATTTCTCTTATAAGAGAATCGAGAGAATTATTGATATTTATTGTAGATTTAAAGAAATATTCATTTTTAGTAGTCCATGATCCTTTTTTTCTTTTTTTTTTTTTTAGTTAAAATTTAAATAAAATTCTATTTCGTTACTCAACAAAAATTTTTTGTTCTACTTCTTGTCAACCTTCAAATAACAAACGCCATACAACATATTATCGCTTTTTAATCTTGCACGGTCATTTTTATTTCATCGATACCGATACCACAACGTGTATTTCGCGTTGTAACAAAAATGACGAGCCGGGATAAAAAGCGCTGGCGCGTAACAAAATCGAAGTAAAGCCTTTCATAAGTTTTGATTTAAACTCTGCCGGATAACTCATTCCGTAAACAACATTTTATACTTGACGTATTACTACCGTTTTATACGGGTGCGCGGAGCACTTTGATCAGCGCCGGATAGCTGATGGAAAAATGCAGGCTGCATAACTCGGTTATAGTTTGCGTACACGTCAGCGAACGTTTTTACGCATCCCCCTGCCTCGAAACACTATACAGGGTGCTCCATAATACGTGGCGGGTTACAAGTGAAAGTTTATTTTTCACAGGATGTACGAATGTACGAAGAAAAAAAATTTGTCTGCGATGCATTGTCTATGAAATTGTTATTGACTATGAAATCAATTTTTTACTCTTCTTTATTATAATAATAAATATAAAATAGAAGATGTAATTGATTAAATGACAAGAATGCATTGGAAAATGTTCGTTTTCCAGTATTTTTAATAAATTTAAATCATATTTTATTATAAAATAATTAAATTCTTGATTTTTATAATACTTTACAAAAAAAACATTTGTTGCAAAACACCCTATATGTCAAATATTACACATGTAAAGTTCTATAGCAAAACGCTAACGCTCCATTTACCTAGTTGGAGTGGAGTGAGTTAAAAAATTAATAACTCGAAAAAAAAAAAAAAGATTCGTTATATTTTTTCAACAAATACAACTGGCCAATTTGCAATTTGACTGCATTTAACGAATACGAATCATATATGGAGATCAATATTGCCATATATATAATTTTATTTTAATTTAAAATATAGGAAACAAAACTTAACACAAATATAACATTTGAACAGAAAATCTAATTTACTCTATGTATTTTCCACGTTATATCTTTCATATAAGAACTACCTTTCTATCTAATAAATATTTCTGCCTAACCAATTACTCAACAAATATTAAACTTCATTAACTATCTAATGCTGTTTAAAAACTTTACTGCAAGAATACTAATATTCAAATGATCAATAAATTTGAAAGTCAATTTCATCCTCATCCATTATAAAACAATGTGAAACACATAATCGAAACTATAAACTACAATCTATAACTATATAAATACCCGAGATATTAATATTTCAATTCATGAACATTTTTAGAGAATCGATTGTCGAGAGATTAAAACAAACACAAAAGTTCCTATACAAAAATATCGGGTAAGAATTATTTATTAAGTTATGAACAATTTAAGTTTGTATTAAATGAAGCAACAGCGAGACAGAGACAGAACGAAACGGAAATGTGACGAAGTCAGTGCTATCTATCTCCATCTCACTTCGCGCGGATCCTAACCTATAATTTCCAAACATAGACTCGAGTTACCTCATCTCCTTATCTTCCTTTCTCTACATCTAGTTTCATGCTATCAATGATTTGCCGTTAAAACCGGAAGCACCCTGTATAATAGCATACACGTATACATATGTATTATATCCTGTGTGTCGGCCTGCCGCATCGGTAGGCGCAGCCAAGCGTCCGCCAATTATTCAGCAAATGTTATAATTGGCACATTCCATTACGCGTAATGGATCGCACTTAGCGGCTGCCGGTGTGATTGGGGCTCGTGAGCGGTGGAGAGAGACGCCGAGACGGGAACGAAACGGTCAGGACGTTCGAGAGAGTGAGAGAATAGAGAAGGAGGCGAGGCCAATCTCGATAATACGAGCGTAGCGAAGGATACGACCTGACGCGTGCGAGATACTCGAGGATAGTGCGTATTTAGACGATACGGGATATTCCATGCTCGGATTGGCACGGTTCAATCTCGATTCACCGATAATAATTGAGGATTTTCATACGTGACGGTAAGCTGATAACTACGCTACCGATTCAATACGTGATATAATATATATACGTGTAATTTAGTTTTTTGAATTATTGATTGAATTAAATGTTAGGGAAGAATTAATGTAAGCTATTTTTGGTTTGTTGGAATGCATTCGTATTATTAAAAATTGAAAAATATTTCAAATTATAGATGCATATTGTAATATATTATAATAATTTAATATTATTAAAAATTAGATATTGTTAAAAATTAAAATCAAAACAACAAACAAATTAATAACTATAATTTTTGAGAATATATAGAATACTGTTAAATAATAATAATACAAAAATGGAATGAAAAGATAAACAGATTGACAACAATTGTTTGATGGAATATATAGAACTTATAGAACATTTAAAGAATAAGATTAAATGTTGGAGAAAAGAAGAATTAATGTAAACTATTGTTTGTTAGAATGTATTGTTGGAAAATTGGAATCAAAACAAGTTGACAACTATAGTTATAGAATATATAGATGAATATTATTAAATAATATAAAAATGGAATGAAAAGATAAACAAGTTGATAACAATAGTTTGTTGGAATATGTAGAACTAACTTATAGAACATTTAAAGAATATGATTAAATATTGGAGAAAAGAAGAATTAATGTAAGCTATTGTTTGTTTTAATGCATTAAAAATTGTTAAAAATTGGAAAATATTTCAAATTATAGATGGATATTATAATATATTATAGTAATAATATTGTTAAAAATTGGAATCAAAACAATAAACAAATTGACAACTATAGTTATAAAATATATAGATGAATATTGTTAAATAATAATAATACAAAAATGGAATGAAAAAACAAATNTGTTTGTTTGAATGCATTAAAAATTGTTAAAAATTGGAATCAAAACAATAAACAAATTGACAACTATAGTTATAAAATATATAGATGAATATTGTTAAATAATAATAATACAAAAATGGAATGAAAAAACAAATTAACAACAATAGTTTAGTTTTAATTGAAATATATAAAATTTATAAAATATTTAAAGAATGTGAGAAGAAAATTAAAAATTTAATCAAATAATTTATGTTTAAATAAATATAATAAAATTCTTTATTTATTATAAAATGATATATTAATAATGATATATTAGTTAATATACAGCTGCACAAGTTAATCAAATTATATAAATTTTAATTATAATTAGAAGACTGTCAAATATTAAATCAGAAAATATTTAATTAAATTAAAAATTTCCTGAATTTATTTCAGCATCTCACATTTTATCTTTTAATTAGTAAAATATTAAGAAATTTTACTATCTTTATATAATAATATTTATGACTGCAACTTAAATAATAATATATAATCATAATTAGAAATAAAAATTTTTTCATTTTTAAATTAATAATAGAATATAATAATATAAAATATATTTATGTAAGAATTCACATAAAATATAAACCATAAGAAAAATTAATAATTCATCTATTATTAATTCTTAATAAATTGCAAAAAATAATCTTTATAATAATCTAAACCATTATTAAAATCAACATTTGTAAAGAAATCAATAATGAATGCAACATATAAAATTGATGCATTTGATATAATATTTTAAATACATGTATAATATTATCAATAACATGATGATAAGTATCTTATCAATTATGGATTATGCATATAAATTATCTATAATATGGTTAATCTTGATATGAATAGTATGAATAAATTGAAAATTATTTGTTAAAAATTATTTTCCAATAATTGTATATTATAAATAATATTTTATGATAAATCTATATCATAAATTCAATAGATGTAAATACATAGAAGTACATAGAAGATGTATATATATATATATATATGTACAATTTAGAGGTTATGTATCATTTGGAATATAAATATTTGTGTATTTATAAATACATTGCCAAATAATAATGTTAATAAATTTATATGTAAAATCAATTAAAAATTATCATTAAAAATATTAACTTACCCCAAAATTGATGAAATAAAAAGAAACGAATGATAATCCAATTCAATATGCAATCCAATATCCTGATAACAATCGATTCTTTATCCTAAAAAATTAAAATTATAAACCAAATAAAATAACTAAACATATTAATATTATATATTACAAACTTTATATCAAATTTTTTTCAGTACTTACGTTAAAATTTGTGACACTTTAAGATAAAAATGATTCACGATCACTGACACTTTTAACTATTGAAGGATATACTGACATCTTCGATTATCGAAGGATAAACTAATATCGTTTTATCGATCTGTACGAAATACAATCGCGGCAAGCGCGCAAATTTAAATTCAATTTAAATTTAATTTGCTTTCAATCAAAGTTAACTGAACGAATAAACATTAAGAATATTTAATGATTCAATATAATGAAATATGAGAATATATACAATTCTTTAATAAGTAAAAGTAATAATATTATAATATTGAAAACAATTTTATTTTTTATATAATTTGTATAATAATCTTATACATTAATCAGACAATATTTAAAATATATAATATTATTCTTCAAATAAATTTTATTATTTAAGTATTTACATTACTATTTCTATTATACTATATTATTCAACAGCATACTACTATATTTTACAATTTGCTTAAGATATATAAAGGATAATTATTTCACCTGTTCAAAAATGAACTTCTTCGTTTCCGTAAAAGCAGAGAAAATTCTTTTCATCCGCCCAACAATCGTCTCTCGCGCAAAAGAATTTCGAAACCATCGGATTCAAAGATGAAGCACCAATTATATCAAAACCTGGTATCGATCATCTTTTCCGGATCTCTGCATCAACGTTGCAAAACTGGCGCGGCAGTAAACCAGTCGACAACGCGTAATGTAACGTGAGGGATGATTTGTGCCCGCACAAAGGCAGATCCACGAGAAATCTTCGGATATCATGCGGTTTCGTTCGATAAGCGTAGATTGGATAGCGGGCCGGGTGGTCATCATTTACAGGCGGAAACAGTGATGCAAGAGACCATGGACACCGCATGCGGCCCGTGACAATTATTAGGATGGCAATTAGCCGTGTTCGAGCTCGCACACGAAACACAATGGTGGCGCGGCCAGGAGTGGGAAATCTAGCCGGGCGCCGCGAAATAGACTCAGGTGTGCTCGCTGCCCGCTGCTGAATTTATAATTCTGTTAGGCACCCTCCGCAACGAGCCACGTGCCGCCCATCCCCTTCGATTCCCAATCGCGCAGGGTAAAATGTTGGAGAACGTTTCTCGTTGAATCGAGAGCGGCATGCCGCGCCGTTTTTATCGCATTAACTCGATTGAAGGTGGCTGCTCGATTCGAATTTCTACGTCGAAAATGAATATACAGAGAGGGTTCGAGACGATTTTTCATTATGAACGATTGAAATTTTGTTCGAAATTTTGTTGTAATTCTTTTGACTCGAGTTTGGATCTTCAGTTTTATCCATATAAATTAAATCTTGGAAAGTTATTAAATATTTCGATTTTTATTCGAGCCATTCAATTTAAGGATATAGAATATCTGTACAGATATATGAAGTTTAGCGTTTTCATGATGTTTCTTTGAATCGCTACAACCATCGACAGAGGGCGGTTTTTCGTTGGAAATAAACCTTTACGCGTGAATAAAATCGATGGTTCCGGTTGGTGGATTTAGTTTTGCGTCATTGAACAATGTATTCAACCGAGGCTTGATTCTTGCTATCGAACTTCACTCACTCGTAAACCGAGCTCCCCTATTTCTATTGAATCCGAGCGATTTAATTCCATCGGTATCCTTTCGATTTACATTAAAATCGTATCAACATGGATTCATATCCATTATATTTTTCTTAATTCTTTCGTTCTTTATATCTATATATATATATTTACAATCGATCAACGAACAACTTTGTATATTTCTTGAATAATGATTCATAAATTATTCGATATAAAACACACACTTTTCAATTTTCCATTATATCATCTATTAATATTTATTACTGTTTTTATCGATATTTCGATGTATTAATATCTTATAACATTTATTATTGGTTTTTATCCATTAACTCAATCCCCATTTTTGCCAGCACAAAGTTGAGAATTTTTGAAAATAGAAGAAATTGATCTATACAAAAATCTTCTAATAAATATAACGTACGAATTCTGAATTAAATGTTACCTAACAGATACAGCAGCATCCAAGGAAACATCCCCAAATATGCTATCCCTAACATCTCCTTAATCATTTTGTCACATTCGTTGAACGCACAAAGTTGAGAATTTTTGAAAATAGAAGAAATTGATCTATACAAAATTCTTTTAATAAATATACGAATTCTGAACTAAATGTTACCTAACAGATACAGCAGCATTCACGAAAACATCCCCAAGTATCGATGCTATCCCTAACATCCCCCCAATCGCTTTGTCACATTCGTTGAACGCCCACCGACACGTGCCGCGTGTTATCATTAAGACTCGATCTCTCTATCACCAAGATCAAACGTGTATACAGTAAATTATCACCGTTTAGAATCCCTATTGTATCATTGAAGATTTATTTCGATCGAGAGAATAAACCAATAACATTATAATCTCTCTTCTAAAATTTAACTCGATACACAACATTTATTAATAACAACAATGCATCAAACTCGAAACAAACTATAAATAAAATAACTATACGCATATATATAATGACAAAAAGAGATGAATTTTTGCTCTCAATATTAAATCAACGGAACAGAATACGATCCCACACGTAGCCTGTATCACGTTTCGTGGTCACACGTATGAAATCGACATCCTCCAACATCCTCCAATTAACGGTGGGAAGCAAGGAATCCCTATCCGTAAGAAACGAAGATTTTTCGTATCGACTGGCACGAGTCGTCGACCGGACGCGAGGAGATAGAAGGAGAGGAATGCCGGCCTGATATGCCGGCTGATGAGGCGGAAGGCAGCTAAAGAGATAAAGCGGTGAAATGGAGGGACGAGACACGGAGAGGGATGGCTAGGCAGCCGAGTGGATGCGGGGACGGTGGTGTGGGGACGGGTAAGAGCCGAGGATCCGTAAGGGAGGGAGGGAGGGAAGAGAAATCAACTTTTATTTGCCCGGAACGTCGTTAGGGGTAAGTGGAGGACCGAAGGGTGGCCGGACGTAATGGCGCCCTCAACCCAACCTCGGCTCCTGCCTTCCGGTATCTGTAGCGTGTCTATCCGTGCCTCTTCATCCTCTACCTCGACCCACCCCCTTACAACGATTCACAACGATTCGTGCATCGGTATGTTGTTGGAACGATTGTTAGAGAACGTGGAGAGACGTGTGAGTGGATATTTTCAAGAGGATATTTGCATATTCGTTTGTATACAGTAACCTGGATGCATCCCTTTGTTATTTTCTTTTCGTAACTTGTGGCGATCTTGTGACACGCCTCGTGGTTAAATTTCCTTCATAAAAAAAAGGAAAAGTTAAAAAAATTTTCTTAGCTCGAAAGGGAGGGACTAATGGTGTAACTATTCCCGTTATTCGAACTCGATCAATTTTCATTAACAGCTCTTGAAGCAACGAGGAGCGAATAATTCAACAGTTTAACACACTCGTCGACACTTCAATTCGTATTCGATTACATTTTCAACACAAATCTCGTTAAGCGACATTTAATCGGGCGATTAAAATAAATCTGGCGTCGATGTCGTTATGAAATCCTGACGTAACACGCCACGAGATATCGATCCCCAACGGAGGCCAACGAGGAATATTCTCTCAAAACACGTTTCGACACGCGTTCCGTTTCCGTTAAATAAATAAGAAAGATTTCGAATAACGAATCGTTGCGTCTTACGTGGACGTGGAGGAAAAAAAAGAAAAAGGAAAAGAAAGAAAAGAAAAAGAGAGAGAGAGAGAGAGAGAGAGAGAGAGATAATGGATCTCAATGAAGGAAAGCTAATTCTGGAATGACTACGCGATAAATCCTCCCCTCCCCTCTTCGTACCCGGGGATATTACCATCACAATGGTAGACGTCGAGTGGCACGAAAAGAAAGAGGGCTGGGCGGGACGTTGAGATTGCGATGTCCGGCGTCCCGACGCTCCTGAATCCCGCCATACACTTCCTCCCTCCGCGTTGCGCGACGCCCACCCTATTACAAGCCCCTGGATACGCTGAACTTAACCATTGGCAGAACAAACTTTCTACACGTCTAAACGTGCCGTTTGCCTTCGAATCCGCGCTGGAGAGAAGGTCAAATTCATCGAGAGAAATTCTAGATGGATCGAAGATGGATCATTGAAGAATCGATGGATGGTATCGTTGAAATATTTTAACAAAATTTTTTTAACGAAACGTGTGTAGAATATGAATATAGAATATGAATAAGTTGTTATATTCTGGAAGAAATTAAAATATTACGAAATATTTTGAAGTTTGTAATTTATATATCGTTGGTGAAGGAACGAGAATCTTTCTGATTCTATTTCATATTCTTTTCATATTCTTATGACAGATTTCCCCTTCAGTAATATCAGTAACGTTCTATCTTTTACGCCTCTATTCTTTCTCCGGTGTGCGGAGCCACGTGTCGCTTGTGTACGCGCCTTAATAGCAGTCGGAACATTAGCGAGCGTCCCTTGAACGTTTACCACTATTAGGTCTTTTGTATATAAAATAGAACGGTTGCATCCATCACCGGAAGCGTGAAGGAAGGAAGAGGGAAGACGGCGCTTTGGATAGCAAGAAAAGGACGGGAGGAGGGGTGATATTACGACGAGCGACTCCAACCCTCGACTTCCGTCGTGATAAATTAACAGAAGCTTACGACACTTCGTGGCCCTTTGTCGAACGTAAAGACAAGAGGATGTTGAGGGAATGCTTAATCGAGGATCGTTTTTAATTTAATTCCTTTCGTTTCGATCAATTGTTCGTCATATTATTACGAACGATCGTAATTATTTAATTTTTCATTACGCGAATAATGTGTTAATGAATCATGTAAATATAAATTGTATACACTTTACTTCGTGATAATTGATTTTATCGCACGAGAAAAGAACTTTTTCCACTTTTTGTTAATTTTACTTACGAGAATCACCGATAAATTATAATCAAAGATCAAAAAACTTTTCACCGTATTTGTAAGAAAACAAACTCATCAGACTTTCCCAACCGCGTTTCTTACGTATAATATTTAACAAAAAAAAAAAAAAAACGAGCAAAAGAAACGACGGAAAAAGACTCTTCAAAAAAACTTCTCCCCGTGACTAAAAGCCCTGCAACCTCCTCTCTTTCATATAACCTCCTCTACTTACAAACTTGAAACCACAGCTCCATACTTACATACATACTTGAAACCTCAAACGCGTCAGAGTTGCGATTTCATTATCCACCGCAAAGAATAAAGCGAAGCTAACTTAAAAAGAAATCTTACCCGTGATGAATATCCCTCTTCAACAAAATGTTAGCAAAACGATCGTTTATTGAGCAAAGTAGATTGAGTTGCGAGTTGAACCTAACCTAAAAAAGAAAAACTATTCCTGATGAATAATCTTTTCGTCTTTATAATTTGGGCCATAACCTAAAAAAACGATTATTTCTAACAAGTATCCTTTCATTTTTACAAAAACGAGATAATAGCAAAACGATTACTTATTGAGCAAAATAGATCAAGGTTTAATCTTAAAAAAATGTATTTTTAACGAATATTCTTCCACCATTTCTACATCAATAAATGTGATAACTAAAATAATTATTTATTGAGCAAAGTGGATTAAATTGATAAACTTAATTTAAAAAAAAAAACTATTCCTTTTAGCTTCATCCATAACCTAAAAAAAAGATTATTCCCAATAAATATCTCTCCATTATTTCCATCAACGATATAATAACAAAACTGTTATTTATTGAGCAAAATAGATCAAATCTAGTTTATTTAATTTACTTAACCTAAAAAAAAAAATATATATATATATCTATCCCTAATGAATATTCCTCCATCATTTTATTTCAAATGTGATAAGTAAAACGATTACTCATCGTGCAAACTAAATTGAGACAAGATTTATCAATAAGAGAACCTGAACCAAAAAGGAAAAACTATTCTTCACGAATATCCCTTCATCATATTTTCACATCAACTCAAGATAATAATTATTATTACTATCGAGCAAAATGGATCGAGTTAAGGTTTATCTAACCTAACCTAAAAAAAAAATCCTTTACGAATCTCCTCCTCTCCTCTATCTTTCTCAATCCAATGAGGTGATAGCGAAACGATTATTTATTAAGCAAAGTAGATTGAGTTGCGATAAACTTAACCTAAAAAAAAAAAAAGAAAAACTATTCCTGATGAATAATTCTTTCGTCTTTATAATTTGGCCCATAATCTAAAAAAACGATTATTTTTAACAAGTATTCCTCTATTATCTCCATATCAAGAGATAATAACAAAACAGTTACTTATTGAATAAAATAGGGATCAAACTTAGGTTTACTTAACCAAAAAAAAAAAAAAAAATATTTATTCCTAACGAATATTTCTCTATTATTTCATTCACCAACAAATGTGATAAATAAAGCAAACTAAATTGAAACAAAATTTACCAATAAGAACCTGAACCAAAAAGAAAAAAACTATTCTTCACGAATATCCTTCTACCAACTCGAGATAGCAAAACTATTACTTATCAAGCAAAGTGAATCGAGTTGAGGTTAGCTTACCTAACCTAACTTAAAAAAAAATCCTTGATTTCCCACTCTCCCTCTTCCTCCCCTCTCCCTCATCTTTCTCAATCCAACGAGGTGATAGCAAAACTATTACTTATCGAGCAAAGTGAATCGAGTTGAGGTTAGCTTACCTAACCTAACCTAAAAAAAATCTTTGACGGATCTTCCCCTCCCCTCTTCTCCATCTTTTTCAAACTAACGAGGTGATAACGAAACTATTACTTATCGAGCAAAGTGAATCGAGTCGAGGTTAGCTTACCTAACCTAACCTAAAAAAAATCCTTGATCTCCCACTCTCCCTCTCTCTTCCCTCTCCCCCATCTTTCTCAATCCAACGAAATGATAGCAAAACTATTACTTATCGAGCAAAGTGGATCGGGTCGAAATTAGGTTACCTAACCTAACCTAAAAAAAAAATCCTTGATCTCCCACTCTCTCTCTCTCTTCCATCTTCTCTTCCTCTCCCCCATCTTTCTCAATCTAACGAGATGATAGCAAAACTATTACTTATCGAGCAAAGTGGATCGAGTCGAGGTTAGGTTACCTAACCTAACCTAAAAAAAAAATCCTTGACGGATCTCCCCCTCCCCACTCCCCCACCATTCTCAATCCAACGAGGTGATAGCGAAACGATTACTTATTGAGCAAAGTAGAACGACCATACATATTTGAACGAAGACCGCGATGGCGCGCGCGGATCCACGCGCGGTGAAGTAACCTCGTCAGGATGAGCGCGGCGCAGCGGTTAGATAATGATAAAGGCGCCGTTAGGGTGGTGGAAAAGCGGCCACCCACCTCCCCGTTCACGGACAGGCTCTTGAAGGCGGCGGTGAAGCACACGCGACAAGCGGACCCTTGGATGGAGGACAGGGGGTTGGGGAAGGGTGGAGCAGCCCGCGGCTCGGGCTATCATAATATAGATTAGCTCATATGGCTCTCCCCTTATGTTAGCTCGGATCCGGCTCATAGCCTCGAGTGCTCCGGGATTCACTATTCATACACGCGACAATTAGATAGGCATTACTGGGTACAGGGGTGTGCGAGTGTGGCCCCGTCCCCACGTGTACACATTGGCAAACCGTGGTAGGAACACGCGGTACATATATATATATATAGACGATATATATATATATATAGATGAGGTCTCTGCACGGGGGATGGCACGAAGGAGCGGAGTTGGGCTGAAACTAAGGACCAGGAGGGGCGGCCTGAGTCAACCCCTAAGCCAGTGTAAACACGTTTTAATAGAGATTCGCTCGAGCGGTTATAATAGCTTTGCGGATGTAGCGGCCCGTCCGCCTTTCGCGCACCCACCCACCCTCACCTTCGACGTCTGTTCTCGCTGTGCTGTCCCACCACCCTTCTCCACCCATCCCCGGATCGTTACGCTACGAGACAGAAATTTGATAAATTTCACGGTGTCTCCGGTGCCTCGCGATTTTCTATACATCGTGCTGTTGCTGGCTTCCTGGGGGGGTCGAGGGGGGAGGGGGGAGAGAGAGGAAGGAAGGACGGTTCGCGAAAGGACGAAGATTGTTTCGATTTCCTGTGAACATGGAAATTGGAAGAAATTTTTTTGAAAATAATAGGTGTGACTTTTTTTTTTTTGAATTCAACCAAAATTTGGAATTGATTTCCAGTTGCTTTTTCCAATATTTTTGGAGTTAAGGAATTTTAACAACTAGTCAAATTAAATATTTAGAATTGTTTATTTAGAATTTTCGTTCGTGGGATTAAAAATATTGTTATTGATGGTCTTATAAAAAGTGGAAATATAATAGAAATAATTTTATCAATTTTATTATCTATTCTCTTTTTAATTTTTGATCGCGTTTAAAGAGACGTGATAATTTGTTTCATTGATTAACGAATGGCTCCGGGCAAAAATTCTATTTGAGAGTGTGCACAATGTGTAATGTATGTTTTTAAATATTTGATCCCTACAACCCCGAGCAATTATTTAAGGGCAAACCCTCTGAAAACCACGAGCCGCATATGTTCCCCGACGCGTTAATTCATTTGCCTCAGAAGTTGTACATTTACAAAATTAGTCGCTGTTTCGATTAAGATATTTTTTTTTTTTTATATATATATTTATATTTATTATTTTACAATTATTTTACTCGTTTAATTAACGGAGTTACGAATTAATAAATTATCGGAGGAAATTTAATTTAACGTGCATTGAAAAATATAAATATTATATAAACTCTCCGTTTTATTTATAAAATCTTTTTTTGTTTCACGAAAATCATTGATAATTAACAAAATAAACGAAAGTAGGATTTAATTTATATACGAGGGTAGAAATCGTTTCGATCGTGTACGATTAAATTATAAAATAAATAATCTTTTCGATTGCATAACAAAATTTGACCAAACACTTTCAGAGATACATTGAAAATTTCCTGAATTGACAAATGTTATTTTGAATCTGTGTGATGATACTTCAATTCGACGAAGTCCAAGTTCGACGAAACACCAAATAGCTTCGCAATCGAGTTACATCAATTAAAAACACGAGTTAAAAATGAAACAAACGAGATGCAAAGTTTATTTATCGAGCAAAAGAAAAAAAAAATCAAATAATCTTAAGAGATAGACTCTGGTATTCTACAAACAATCATTAATTAACGCGATAAACACCTTCAAGTCGAATCGAGTTTGTCGAAGAGATTTTAATCCGAGAAATCGTAAGGTATACGCTTTCTATAAAAGAGGCGAGTGTTTAATATTTAAACGATGTTTAAATAAATACTCGTTCGAAACACACTGCTGTACTTTTTTTCCAAAATCGTACGTATATAATATAATATAACATAATATAATATAATAAATTTACATTCGCACCGCGTGCAAAAAGAAGGAAAAAAAAGAAAAAAACAATAATACTAATATCCCTTATACCCGAGGACACGATTAGCGAAGGCTCGTAAAACCAGTATGGCGCGAGTTCGACGCGAGCGCTCCACACGGAAATCTGGGATGTCTGGTTAGTTACCGCGAAGTTTATCGACTTACGGGGCAAGTTTTCGCCGTTGAAACGGCAGCATAAAAGTAAGGGCGCATCCAACGTGCAAGGAACTTTAATAAAACCGAGCTTCCTCGCCCCGAGTGTGCCACACACCCTCCCTCCTCCCCTCCCCCTCCAATCTCCGCCCGTCCTTTCTCCCCCGGTGGCACAAAAAGGATGAGTTTCGCGATATCACAGTGCAATTATCTCCGAGGAAATGAGCTTTGCATAGGCAGCCCAGGAACGTGTGCAATACCACCCGGTAGGAGGACTTATATATGAAAGAGGTCGCGCTAAGGCAAAGGCTCAGTATTTATACGTTCGTACGAGGTAAAGCGACGTCTTGGGGCCGTTCAAGCATTTATGGGTGCACGTTCCAGTTTTGAAAAGGAACGATGCACGGACGATGAATCGGCCTTCCACTGGCCATGATTTTAAAATCCGGCCGGTGAAATTAGTTGACAGACCCGGTCTGCGTTGTGGAGAAAGAGAGGGAGGGAGGGTAAGAAAAAAAAAAAGAAAGAAAAATCTCTTCGTTAGATTTAATAGGGATGCGACCTTGCGCGCCGAACCATCCCTTCGTGGATGTGAATTCGTGAATTTTTCATTTTTGCGTGTGCCGGATCGTCGGAATCGTGTCTTTTAAAAGAGAAATTTCGAAGGCGGGGATCGAAAGTGGCGCCGGTGTAAACGATCGTGTGGGGGAGGAAGAGGAAGAGAGGGGGGAAAGGGGCAAGAATTGAAAAAATAACTCGCCTTTTCAATTGAAGCTTTTTGAATTTTTTTCGCGATTCAACGAGCTCACGACGATGGCTTGAATAGGCGTAACCGTAATTTTGCCCTATTTTATGGAATAAGTGGTAGGGGGTTGTTTGACTGGTGGTAGAAAGTGGTGTGAGACGAGTCTCGAGAGATTCATTGGTTTTACGAATTTATTTTATTCTATTTAACGAGAATTTTTGATGAGGGGGATTTAATAAATATTTTCGATGGCTTTATCCTTTTTACGACTGTTCAATTTAATAAGTCGATTTATTATTCATCACTTTCGTCGAATCGTATCCCTTCGTATATTCCTACCTTCAAACGTAAATTTCTATTACTTAATTAATTAATTAATTAATATGCGAATAATGTCGCGTTATAATGATCGAAACATTAAAAATTGTTCGTCTTCTCACCTTTTTCCAAATCCATTTTCTAACTAATTCTCACTCGTCGTATAAATAATTTGACAAGATCCAAATCGAACGCTGGCTTTCTTGCCGAAACACGTTTGAAACTCGTTCTAACTCGTTCGGTCTGAAATTGGCGCCAAATTCCATCAAATGGTCGGCTCTGAGACACGCACGTTAACCTACGCACCTATGGACCTATGGACGTGATGGTGGTGGTGGTGGTGGTATCTCTCAAGTTTTCGAGCGAGTAGTCCCCAAGAAGAGGCGGAGAGAAGGAGGAGGAGGAGGAGGAGATGGTGGAGAAGAAGGTGGGAAGGGGCCCTCGGAGAGAGGGGCGTTTTCTAAGCTGAATAATTCAGGCTCTCATTAGGGCGACAAAAGCACCCTGATGGATAGCTGCTTGGCTCCGTTGCCTGTCGTTTGTATGGGGCCACACGTACACATTTCACGTTCCATACGCTACCTGGCTGGTGTACGTATGCCAGCAGCCTCTTACCCGGCCCTGGAATATACATATAGGCGCGCAAACATCCCGTAGACCCGACCTCTTCCGACCATTCGCTACGTTTCTCCGTTCTCCGTCCCCCGCTTCTTCCATCCCGCCCCCCCCCTTCTTCCCCCTTCACTTCATCGCTGTATCAAGATGCGTTTTCTTTTTTATTTGTTCGACCTGGAAGGGGGAGGGGGGAGAGGGGTAGATTGGAGTCGGTGTCCGGCAGATGCGAGCCAGGCCTCTGATACTTTAGGGATGATATGTATAGGGGATGAGATTTCTTCGCTCTTTCAACGAAGCTTGGATATTTGTTGCATTTCGGAACAGATATGGATAATTAATTTTCAAGCAGGCGAGAAGAGAGAATGGAGGGAGAAAATTTCATTTTATCAAATTAAGCAACAAGCCTTAAATTCTATTTTCCCCTTTCTCTTATTTCGAGTAAAAAAAAAAAAAAAAAGTAAAACGCGTGATTCATTCCGCTAATCGGTATTCACAATAACCAGCATTAATCGCACTAGCGGTTAATCGATATTCGAGATTAATCGGCATTTCCATCGGCTCCATTATCATTACAATTTCCATAAATTCGAAACAACCGGAGAGAGAAGAAAAAGGGGGATCCCCTGTATGAAAATCTTTTATTACAACCACTACTCGATGCATGCTCAACACGTTCCACGTTTTCCATCAGTTTTTCTCTCTCTCTCTCTCTCTCTCCCTCTCTCATTACCACTTATTATTACGGAGACTCGTTACCAGGGATTGTAAATATCATTCTCCTATCCTATTTATCTGACTCCCTCCCCCTCCTCCTCAACCTTTCCGTTCCCCAACCATCCCTTCAACCACCCTCCACCTCGGTATCCTCCACCTGCAGGCCTCTTGCCACCCCTCCCCCTTGTCGCGGCCTCTTTTGTTTTATTTCGAATGTTCTTTCATTTCTTAAAAGGTTCTCCGGTGATAATTAGCACAATGCGCGGCGGCATTAATTATTACCCGCGCTAATTACCCGAGGATAAATCGCTCTCGGCGAGGGGTGGCCGGCGTTGGCGGCGGATTCGAGGGTCGCCGAGGCGGTTTCGAGGTGGGTTGGGGAGGAGCGGGGGGGGATAGCGGCCGGTCGTGCTGGCCCATTACCGTTATTGCTGCAACAAACCGACCAACAACAGCGATAAATACGAAGCGAGAACCATGGCGTTACAAATGTCTCTCTGAGTTATGATTATTTAGCGCGACTGGTTGCCGGCCGGATCGTTCGTTGCGGCCTGCAAACCGAACTGGATACCGTTTGCGTCACGTTTTATGCGGGCCCCCACCTTTTGCCCGTTGTACGTGAGTTTTCGCCTTTTCCAACAGGGCTGGACTGTTTCTCACTTTCTTTGCAATTCTTTTCTTCAACCGATTTTGGATTATCTCGATAGTCGATGATTTTGATGGAAGATTGTTGCTTAAGCGACAATTGTATCTAATAAGAATAGAAAAAATCGTCTTTTTGATTATTCGTTAGTTTTAAAAGTTATTTGATACATCTAATCGATAATTGGTATCAGCATATTATCTCTCACTTAATAGCGTAACATCGATATAACAATTTTCAGTTTACATATAAATAAGATATATACAGAGTGTTAATATATTTAATATATTTTTATTTGAGATGTCTTTGAAGAATTCTAAAGTCAAATGCAAAAGTTGGTACAAGAAAATGATGACTTATTTATTAAGTTATAAATAAATAAAGTTTAGATCTCGCATCAAATATTTTTGGCGATTATTATTAATCAATGAAAATATTTTAATTTTAACAGTTTTATTTATTTTGTAATAAAATGTTAACACAATTTTCTACATATACAATTTTCTAATAATTAATTTTTATTTGTTAATTTAATTTTTAATTATCGTAAAATATTATAATTATAATAGTGATATTGCATCCCTTACAATAAGAACTAGTTTCACCCCTCATTTCAATCTTGAAATGGTTCGTATACGCACCGCTAGAGGATGTATGAATATACGTTTTCTCGCAAGTGAAATTCAGCCTTGTATAACTTATATTTACTATTTGATTTTAATTTGACATCGCTTCTCGGCCTATTGAGGCTAAGATCAAAGTGTAGTATCTGTTCTTATCAGCTTAATATCTGATACACTCTCCAATGGAGAGTCAGAATATTAATCTGATTTTTTGAAATTGACGGAGTGTTGAAGCTTGCTTCATCTCTGTCACGGGTCGGCCTGGCATTGCACTACCGTCAGGATTGGCTCAATATTATCAATTTCTAAAAACAATTTACGATTCTTATTAATAATAAGATTAGAATTTAAAAACTTGTTTTATTCATTATAATAAAAAAAGTTAAAATACATAATATTTCTTAATAGAAATTGGCAATAAAAAAGGATTATCATTTAGTAAAAAATATTTTAATAAATCGATAAATAAAAGTTATTCAATAATGACATTATGAATACTATACTAATAAAAATAATACATAATATGAAAAAGTTAAATTTCTTGATTTCCAAAATTCGTACTTTAATTTTTATGATTCATTTTAAAGTTGTATTTAAAGATTAATTTCTGATTAATTTTGTTTATTTTTTTTTCGTTTAATAGCTGTTATAGAACTTTCAAAAATTATAAAAATTAATGATCATTGATGCACTATCTTGCGACGAATATTAAAACTAATTAAGTTGTTCTTATTCATCGATCCGCCATCTAACGGTAAATGAATAAAAGATAGTTTACAATTTTCTAAAAATTCTCATGAGATGGCATTTAATTCTTAATCTTATGAATAGATATTTTAACTCAAGAGATGGCCTTAACGATCAATTCTTATTCTCTCCATCTTTTTCTCATCATTTGTTATTTTTTTCTGTATGTTTCATTTCGGAATTCTGGAGATGGCGCTGATTTCAATATTTTTATTCTATCTCTATCTTTCATTATTTGCTCTTTGTTTATACTTGCTCATAGAGGTATCAGAGAAAATTGAAACATTACACCAAAAATGTTTTGAATAGATCATTCCTTGTCTGTGATAATAAAAATAACGTAATGGCTAATACCAAAGTATACAATAATAGTATCGAAGAAACATCTTTTTCTTCAAATAATAATATATCTCTGTCAAATTCTCCATGTGCAGTTATATTTTCACCTTATGTAGTTTGTAGTCGCGGAAAATCTAATGCTAGAAAAGAACAACAATTAAAACGTGGTTTTAGTTTTGGTCGTTCGCCAAGTGATGATATTCCTACGAAGGATACTGTTATGCAAAGTTTAAATATTTCAATTGAAGAAGAAGAACGTACTGCACAATATTTTCATTTTCTTTTAAATAGAGAAATAGATAGGTTAACTGAATTACGTAAAAAATGGATTAAGATTAGGACGGAACCTGAAACTACAAAAAGTGGAAAATATGAAATAAATCAAGCTATTGGACAAATTAATTTGCTAATAAGCAAAAGATTTGAAAGATTTCGTACATTAGTTACTGATTGTGAAGTAGGAAAAGGTGAAATGTTAGTTACGTGTAAAGATTTACAAGGATTTTGGGATATGATGTTTACAGAAGTAAAAAATTGTGATTCACAATTTGAAAAATTGGAAAAATTTCGTTCACAAGGCTGGAAAGATACAAATTTATTTTCTAATAATCAAATTACTAAAAAGAAAATTATATCTGCCAAATCAAATTCCATTAAAGCTTTTTTAGCCGAAAAAAAAAGCAAAATGACAGAAAAAAAAATAAAAAATAATGATGATTCAAATAAATTGAAATGTAATCTAGATGATACTATAAATAATAAGTACATAAAGAATGAAAGTCCTAATATAAAACATAAAATAAAATCTATGTTTACCGGATCTAATGAAGAAAAGATTACACCTCTGAAACATGCTAAAAAATTAAGTCTATTGCAGAAAGTACAATTATCTGGATCATTAAAAAAAATAAAAAGTCCATCAACAATAAAAATGAATTTGTGTAAAACACCAGAAATTCAATTAGATGATTCAATATCCTATATTAATTCTAATCAAACACCTGGAAAGAGTATATTAAAACAATCAACAACTAAAATAGAATCTCATGAGAAATCATCAAATAAAGTTAATTTTGATGATCATATAATTTTAAATGAAATACCAATTGATGAAGAAACACAGATAAAAATGGATTTGGCTGCAGCATTATCCAGAATTGATAATTTTGACTTTGATAGTCTTCGTGAAGAAACAAATGATATACGAAAAAAACTTCATTTTAATGATTCTAATTCTGATGAATATGAAGATGATATAAGACAAGAATTAGAATTAAAAGTTAAAATAAAAAATAATATTAATAATATAACTTGTATGCAAACACAAACATCAATATCATTGCAAGAATTAAATGAAAGTATCTGTAAGCCACAAAAAAAAAATATTACAGCACAAACAAATATGAATGAAAATGATATAATATTAAACCAAATTAAACAAACATTACCTTTAAATATAAATACCTCCACACCATATAAAAAAGATAAAGATGATATATATTTAAACATATTAAAAGAAAAACATATTTCTGTAAGTGATAAAGAAGAAAATCCCCAAAATAATGAATGTATAAGAGTTTTAAGAAATAGAAGTATTTCAATAGATACATCTATAGTTAAAAAAAAATCTTTCAAAAAAGAATCTACTAATATACAAAAACAAGAATGTAAAGAGAATGAAACTCATTTAGATAGAAGAAAAAGAAGAAGTTATTTTAAAAACAATATTAATGATAATGAAAAGACAAATATAAATAATTACGTTCATGATGTATGTTTAGAAGAAAAAGACAATAAAAGAAGATCCACTAGAAGTGTAAAATTTTCTGGAATAGGTAATTTCAAATAAATAAATATTATTTTTCCTATTTTTTTAAACAAATATTCTTTATTACAGAAAAAGAACAAAATAAAGTAAATAAATCAATTCTACCTGTAACTTCTTATATTAAAAAAAGGAAAATATCTTCCAAAACTAATGAAAAAAAAAATACATTGGTAGAGAATTCCTCAGAGATATCTAAGAAACGTAATTATTTTATTTTAATTTTTATTTATTTTTGAAATTATATTTACATATATAATATATATTTATAATTATAATTTTATTTCAGAACGAATCAGAAGATCTCAAAACAAAAAAATATAAATTCTACTTTATATATATAATATTGTTGAAATTTGTACGTGTACAAAGGTACTTAAAATTTTTGTATTTTTCAATTTTTTAAAAAATTGTTTGTTTTTTCTATCCATAAAAGTTTTAAATATTAACATAAATTGTTTTTAATTGAAGTACATTTTTTAATTGTCTAATTTTAATCTTTTTAAATATAATATGCATTATGCTAAATATGATTTAACAAAATAATTTATTTTGTATAAATAAAATAATACGATTTTATTTGCATATATAATAACAAATCAAATTAACATATAAATTGATATATGCATAAATTATTCCACAAACTTTTTAAAGAAAGGAAAGGAAAAACAGAGATGTCATTCTGAATGCTCATTCTCATAGTAATACACAATAAATGTATTTATTAATCATTTAATGAGTATTTCAATCATATATTTTATTTAATTATCAAATAATATAAAAACGGACGAAGTATTAGATTCTTTTATTGTTCATTATGTACAAAAAATAATTTAAAAAAATTATAATACAATATAATTTAGAAAAATTATAAATTAATAAATAATAATAATAAATTAGATTGAAAAATTAAGATTGCTCGAGAAATAAAGATTGATCCAGAAAAAAACAATATGGGTAAAGGTTCAATAACTGATAAGAATATTTCCGCAATCTCTAGAACAAATTTGTAGAACATATACATTGTTCTACAAATTATTTTAATATATTTTGTATTTAAATGACAACCATTATGTTTTCCTATTATTTGTCATTAACTATGTATCTAATTTGATTACATAGTTTCTTTTATTATATAAGTTTAAAGAAATTTTTATAAAAAAAAAGTATTCTTTAAAATTATTATTTTAAATATTTTTTTTTTTAATGTAAAAAGTTTTTATTTTTGAATTTCAAAAATGATACTATTAGAAACAATAAAAATAATGAAAAATATTTTATATTTTTATTATATTTTATTATTTTTATAACATTAAAAGATATTTTTTTATATTTTTTTTTTATTTGATATTATATATATATTAATTATATATGTATAATATATATAATATTTATAATATTTGATGAAAACTATTAAAATTAATTTAATTTAATGTTCATTAAAATTAGAAAAAATATTTAATTACGATAAAGATTTTTTTTTTATATATTATTATATAAGATTTTTTATATATTATGAAATTATATAAAGAATATCATTATATTTATAGAGTTCGAAGTCTAGAAATGAAAATAAATATAAAATTGTTAAATAAAAATTGCTTAAGTCTTATTTATTAAGTTATAAATAATTTAAATTTTTATTAGATGAACTAAATGACACGATGCGTCTTATTATGCTGCGTATAACAAAAATAAAATTATCTCATTCTATCTTGTCTCACTTCGTGCATGGAATGCAAACTTGACTCATGTATTACTTAATAAATAAGCCTCAAGTAAAATTTTGTATATTATCTTTTGTATTTGTTTTTTTGAATCTTTAGAATCGAAAAATATCTTTTAAATATATTCCATGATAATAATATTAATTATTAGCAAATATTTGATAAATTTATATAGAAATAATATAAAGTAACATTATTAGATAATATTTCCTTGATATAAAATTTTATTAAATTTTGACATAATAATAATTATATAATAATCAATATAATATTTTAAAATATTTCTATATTGACAACATAAATAACAAAATTTTTTTTAGTTCTTAGTTCTGGATTTATATGATAATTGTTTTTCCTTTCTCTTCATTTTTTATAATAATGCAAGACATTATTCATAATTTATTATTATTTTAACAAATTCTTGCATGTTTATTTTAATCTTTAGATCGTTGATCGTTATATATATCTACTTGCTAAAATTTTCGCTACAAAATGTATATATATTTACAAATGATGGAATATTTATCATCTATTAATTTATCAATCATTCATTTCTTGGAATTTTAAGTAATTTTAAGATGAAGTATAATCTGAAATTATAATAATTTAAATATCGGAAAAAGAGTAATTATTAAATATAATATATAAATTTATTTTATATATTATATATTATAAAAATTTTATATTATCAACTATATTTTATTAGACAAAAATATTTAAAAAATTTAAAAAATATACATATATAAAATTTATAATATATAATACAATATATATAAAATTTATTATATATTGCAATTATTTATTTTTATTCATGAAAAGAATTGAAAGAATTATTCATGAAAAGAATGATTGTATTTAAAACAAAGAAAGATTTTCGAATATAATTAATATTTTAAATTTCATAATTAATTTATAAAAGTAATAATATAAATATTTATTTTATACAAATTTTTAAAAAATCACTAATATTTGAAAGGAACTTATTCCAATAAAGTTCAATGATTTTCAAATGTTTGCTATAGTAATTCTACGCGTGTCAACGTTTAACGTCTAGTGCTTTGACCCCATTTGAACTTTGCAGATAACTAGTTTCAAGATTTCTAAGCAATCTTATGGAAAAGTTTCATCCTAATAACGAACAATTTATTTATTATTATAAGATTCAACATTTTCTATTTTAATTAAATCTTTTACAAAAAAAATTTTATTTTGTCATTCTTCTTTTGCTTTATTATAATTTACTTAATTTTTTATATAATTGTAGAAATTATACTTTCAATTATTAATATTATAAAAAAAAGAAAATAGTCATTATTTGTACGATATTATTTAATATATTAAAAATTATATTATTTACGAATAATTTATTGAAATATTATATATACATTATGGTTACATAAATATTATTTAAAAATAATTTGTAGTTATCAATTTAAAATATAAAGTATATGAGTAAATGAAATTAATTCAATATATTATTTGTTTATAAAGTTTTTTATTTTTATTATAATATTGTAATATTTTATTATATTCAAGAATTTTTTTACAATTTTTTTAATAATTTTTTTAAACTTAAAAAAAATATATTATTTATATTATATATATTTTTATATACACAACAGAATATATATAAACACAAATATTAGATTTTTTTTAAAATAATTCGAATAATAATTTCGTGAATTTAATAATATTAATATTAATATTAATAAATAATATTGATTAAAGTATAAGAAAAGTTTTAAAAATAATATAGGAAATCCATTTGTCAATAGTACATTTTTGTTAACTACTAATATCCTTCTATTTATTAAACATAAGTAATTATATAATTGTTAAATACAATTAACTCAATATTTCTCAAAAATCAAGAACCAAGAATTTTCATTATCTTCACGGTGTAATTTTAATTCACACAATACAATTTAAAAAATTATTGAAACAACAAGAGTTCACTCCATAAACACAATTCAAAAAATTCTCTTGTACTTTATTTCAATTTCACTGCACTAAAAAGTCTGTAAAACTCAATATAAAATAAGTAATATCTAATCGTTGTGATTTCACAGTGATAATGCTATTGTATTTTTATTGAAATTATAAACTTACATATATTTTTAAAGATATCCACTCATTGAATCATACAGCATTATCAGTGTAAATTGTAACAACTTTGCAAAAAATGTCACATAGACATAGAAAATCAACAATGTTTAATCCATTTCGTTTCCGAATGTATCTTGTCTCTAAAACTAGATCATCAAATATCCCCACTCTCCGATTCTTCCCCTTCCATTGTGGGAAAAGTTCTGGTGGAGGGGATTTGTACATGGTCCTCGTGATATTGCAATGTGGAAGGAGTAATGGCTTCGCGTAGAGTGGAAGGGAATGTCAGAGATGGTCGCGGAGTTCGATAACGCAGGCTTGTCCTGTCTAATTACTCGGAATTTACTCATAGAAGGAGTAGAGAACGTAACAGCGTAGAACACGATAGAGACTGGAATAATAGGCACAAGGAAGATCGTCCGTGAAGAACAAGCGAAGAATGGCCTGTTCAGAAATGCCGGTCACCACGCTCACCGTCTCTCTCGTTTACCTTCTGGCGCTCTTCGGTGAGTTACCAACTTACTTGGTTGGTCCGCCTGCTTTCACATTTCAATCTATCATCCCACTTTCCCGCGTCTGTCATCCCCGCTAATTTCGAACTTTTTCGCGATTTAACCATCGTTTGTTAAAATGAACGGAAAAGGATAGAAGTATTTGATGTTTGTGTCAAAGTTGTTTAGAAGTTGATTTGTATTTTTAAATGGAATCAAGGAATTTAATTTTAAAAAATTATTTAAATATGTAATATATTTAGGAAAATGTGTTGTTTAAAATATTTGAGAATAAGAAAAAAAACAATTTTATTAATAATATTAATTTATTAATATTTTTCTTCAGTAATAAAGAAAATCGATAATTCTATAATTAAATTATTAAAAACAAAATATATAATATAATGTAAAATCATGGATATTTTTTTTCTTAATTTAGATTATTAAAATCAATATATTAATATACATACATCAAAATTCTTTATTTTAATTTATATATATAGATATAATTATTCATTACAATTTTTATGTATATAAATTCCTGATAATTTTTTACTTTAAAAACTGAAATAATGAAATAGAAATATTATCGCAATTATAATTCATATTACTTACGTCAAATTATAATGTTTTAAAAATAATTTTTATATTATCTATATAGATAAGAAAAAAACTATTATTTAAATTTTTATTTTTTTTGTTAAAAATTTTTCATAGAATAATGAAGTATTTTAAATTCATTTGATTAATCATAAATAAATAGAATTTTCAAAATCATTTTTGCAAATTTAAAATCTTACTTATGAAACTTTATTTTTTATGGAACATCATCTCTTTTTTATTATACCATTATATAAATATCTTAATAATTATATAATATATAATTATATAATTTTATAGTTATATATAGTTAAACGAACATTAATTTCAACATTAAATCATAAAAAATTAATTCTTTGGTTCTCAAGGTTACTAATATAAATATTGTTCCATAAAATTTTTCATTAAGGAATTTATACATTATTATACATTATCAGAAATTTATACATGTTATGGAATAAAAATTCATCATTTTTTTAATTGAAATTAAAAAAAATCAAAAAATTTAGTAAAAATATGCAGTTTGAAAGGAAATTAACATACATGGAATTTGATGAATCACATAAAATTATCAATGAAGAATTTCTTTCTTTATATATTTTCAATCCTTTTTCGGCTCTACTTTATACGTGTTTGGTTAATCGAGGTTGTGTCCTTCAGAACACTGACTCGGTTGAAATAATTATTTTATTTAACAAAAAAGTTGCTAATTGAACAAAAAATTATTTTTTAATCACTCTATAATACATCGAAGATTTTCCTAATTAAAAAATTTTTTTTCAGGTTCCTACTGTCAAATGGCACCAGGTAAATCAATATTTACCATTTGTTTTAAATTCACAAGACATTTCAGGAAAAAAATTGAGGAAAAATAAAGAATAAAAGATGATATTTTTAATTATACATTATTTATGATAATATAGTAAAATTTTTTAGTAAAATATACAGTTGAAAATATTATATAAGTCAAGGTCTATAAGAAAGAAATAGAGCTTGTTTGGCGAGATAACTGATCTCCTAACAAATGTAACTTAGTATAAGACAGATATTTATGATAGGATTTAATTCTATTTAATATTGATATTTTTTCTTAAGATTTATAAATTGATTTAAAACATTTATTATAAGATTCAATAATAAATAATACGAATTTTCGAAATTATTATTATTTTTTATAATTAGAATTATAAAATATAAAATTAAAAATATAAAAAATAGAAAGATGAATCACTTTTAAATAATTCTAGATTTCTCATTGAAAAGTACCGCTTAAGAAAGTTTGGAAAGTAGATGCAATTTTTTCTCGGTCTAAAAAATCAGATTTACATAATCCGAAAATTATTACTTTGAAGAAAAAGTTATTAATCGAAGAAACATTAAAAACAAACAATTAAATAACAATTAATAAACAATTTTTATCACAATTGAAAAAATCTTTGTTGTACTAATTTTTTCGTATTTTACTAAATTCACTATTTTTTTTAATTTTTAATTTTTACCATGACATCTAATTTTTTAATTTTAATTAAAAATTTTATTATTATTTTTTTGATATTTTTTGTAGTTTATGACGATTATTTTCTACTTAATTTTCCTTTTATTTTTTATTGAAAGAAGTTATTAATTTAACACAAAAAAATGTTCGCTTTTAACGGCTTGTCCTTATGATTAGCTCAATTACATGAACGGAGGTACCATTTCCGTGTCTTTGTCGTGTAGCAGGGACTTCGTGAATTAACGGTGCCTATCGTCCGACTGTGTGACTATGTGTGATTTGTCTACACAAACAAAGAATACCCCCCTGCATATGCATGCATCTCTCTATAAGCCACACAACGTGTCTCGTCGTTTTTAGAAGAGCGATCCAGACTGTGACGATTCTGTGTACGTTAGGTATGCGCATGCCTATACATCGGGTGATTCAAAAATATTAATTTCTAAAATAAACAACGTTGAACAAATGAATGCAATTAGTATCTTACAACTACAATCGTTTCCTTCATTTAATTTTAATATCAAAAATTGAGAAATTCCGTTTTACAAAATCAATTTAAGAAATATAAAAATATATATAAAGAATAATAAATATAATTAAAATATAAAAAATTTAATATGCTTCTAAAATGAAAAGAAAATCTGTTGATGAGATGAAAAATGATATATTACTCTATTATATTGATACTGATTTCAAGGAATACGTTTTATTAAATCACTCGAATTTCAATATTGTTAATTAATACTTACTTCTATATTTCTCTTATTATGTAATTAATTTTTATAAGTACAACTTTTAGTGCTCGAATGGTTACAATATTTTTATATATAATAATACTAAATAAATAAATATAATTATTGTATAATTTATTTTTCTTATTTTTGTAATATTTTCGCGTCACTGTGTATAATCGTGTGAACTTATTTCTCTTGGTATACCCATATAATCTATATACTTAATATGTGTTTGTATTGAAACATCTTATATATGTTTTTACAAACATGTTATTATAATTATAATTATAACTAGATTTTAGTCTTTTTTTAGAATTATTATTTTCTCATGTCAGACTAATAATGTAGAAAGTAAAGATATTTACTTTACTTTTTCGGTATTACGGTAAAGTGATTAATTATGAATTGATGAGTTGAAAGCAGATTCATAAGTTGATTTTCAAGAGCAATATCTGCATTAATAAGCATAATACAATTAAGAAAAAGTTTCTGTGTATATTATTTATGGATAATATTTAAAACAATAGTTAAAAATAGAATATTATTTAAGTTATACTTTATATAATCATTTTATTTAAATTATTTTAATTTTACTTAAATCCATTATGTATATATATTGATAAAAATGTTATTTTGGAAATTGGAAATATTTAGAATTAGCTAATAATTGTATAGTATATTACTATAATTATATGTATAATTTATTGATAAAATACGATAATATAAAAAAATTCTAGAAAAAATGCTTGTTTAAATTTTTTAATATATACATATAAATTAACTTATTATTTCGATAATGATTTAAAAAGAAATGAATTATTTGTAAAAATGAGTTTTTCAGAATTAAATATTTTAAATTAAAAACAATAAATAAATCTAAATAAATGATAAAAGAATGGAATGTTAAAAATTGTACATTGAAAGTAAAATTATTTTTATATTACATTCATATTTTCTATATGTACATATAACGTTATCTTTGATTCACGATCAGATTGAATTAAGAGGAAATTACTAATTATATATATATAATATAATTACATATACATATAAGTAAGAATATTTATATATATATATATATATATATATATATATATAACTAGAAGAATATAATTTTAATATAATTTAAACAATTATTTATTTAAATAAAAATATTAATATAAATATTATTTTTCTATATTCAAAAAATCAAAAAAAACTTTTTATTTGTATATACAATCACACGATAATTAACACTTCACAATTCGAATAAAACTCATCATTTTTACTGCACATCTTCTTCTCCATAATATCACTAAACGGAAAAGAAAAGAACAAAAAATATTTCATAAATTCACAATCGTTTCATAAACATCGTACATAGTTATCACGCATAAACGATACCCAACACGTCCACTAATACCATACTGTTTATAGGACCACACTCGAACACACAGTCAACTATCACTGTGTTCCATCGGTTTATAGACGTCATTCAAGAGTAACAATATTAGTCAGTCGACCAGTGATTCTCTACCGGATCGCATACCAAAATTGTTATGCGTTGGTCGAGTGGTTTCTTTTTTAAATACAGGATTTAATAGAATTCGTCATTGTTATATTATTGATCATGTACTGGAAAGTGTACGTGATTGTTGCAGCTGTAGCCGGAGCTACCAGAGGCTGGCAATTGGGAAGCGGGCTGAAATATAAACTAACAACGACTTTGCTATTTAGCGAGGCAGCTCCATCGAAATCCAGCGGAGATGTTGGCTTTCGTTTGACTGGCGAGTTGGACGTGACTGCCGCTTGGCGGAAACCGGATGATCGAGATACCTTCTTGTTGAGAATCGAGGTAAATATTTTTTTGAATTTTGAAATAATGAAAAGGAATTGAATAATTGAATTTATTGTATAATATTTAGTTCATGTTTTTATTAATTTATTAATATTTTATCTTTATCTCATTAACTTGTAATGGAATACTGATATCTTTCGCAGTAATAATCGCAAGCTTATGTAACTTTTTTGAAATTTTATACTTTTAAATTAGATATAACATTTGAAAACATGATTATTTTTCGGAATTTTTTTTTTTATGATTTAAATGATTCAATTTTTATGCTTTTTATAAATCATCTTGTTTAAAAATATATTATTTATTACAAAATAAAATGTATTTTAAATTGAAAATAAATAAGTTATGAAAAAATGTCAGTATAAAATTGTGATAACCTTTTTTTGAAAGATGAAAACATAACATGAATGATATTAAATAAAATATAGAATTATATATTTTTAATCATTTTCATGTTTTCAAAATTATTACTAAAAATAATTTTTAATTTTTAATAATAAATTTTTTCATTAATTAAAATATATTAATATGATAAACATAAAATAAATTATTTATATATTTAATTATCTATATATATATGAATAATAATAAGATAAATTATATTATAAATTATGTCTTTCAATCATTTTTTTACGATAAATGAGTAATTTCTTTTTTATCTCATGTATTTATAAACTTTTTATCTAAAGTGTTATCTTAAATATATATATATAATGTAAACTTTAAAATATAAATTTTAAGTCTTCAAAATCTAGTAGAAACTAAATATTCAAATAATTCTATTTAAATAATAAAATTATATAAATAAAGATTTGTCATGATATCAGTGTTATCAGTCGATCGCAACAATACTATCTATTTTAAATGTCAACGCATAATCACTTTCCAAAAAATATTTGTTGAGCATTAATCATTCAAAATGTTTGCTTTTTTCAATTTCACGCTTTATTCTTTTCCTTTTCATTATCCCAATTTTTATTCAAAATATGATAAACAATTTTTTAACGTATACTTGCCAAGAGAAAGCTTCAAAAATTATTATTAACAAGTATTATTTAAATTATTATCATTTAAATTAATCTCATTACTAATAAAAATAAAACTTTGCCCAAAACAGCTTCATCATCCGCAACTATGGATCAAATCTCGAAGGGCACCGGAACCGGAAGGATTCATCGAACACTCCTCCAGAGTAAACGCCCTAGCAAAGAATCCTCTTTTGTTAGTCTGGAGGAACGGAGAAGTGCAATCAATCTTCATGGACCCCGCAGAAAGTGTCTCTTCGGCAAACTTGAAACGTGGCCTTGCCAGTCTCCTCCAATACAGAGTGTTCGACAACGACGTTGAAGAACGTGACGCTTCTGGTCTCTGTACCGTGATCTATCACTCCCTCGGACCCGAAACAGTGGGAAAACGAAAAACATCCTGCGAACAAAGCACTTTACCATCAAAGAAACGACATCCAAATCCATCGTTCGACGTAAGAGTGTCGAGTAGTCGCAATTCCACGTACGAGCTCACGCAAGACCTGCTTCTGCCCAGCTTGATTCGTGACGAGGAGAGGCACAGGATGGTACTGGCCGCTAGACCGGAAATGGGCACCATAGTTACGTCAGAGAGGACACTCGAACTGTTGCCTGGCACGCTCAACGCGAAAACCGTGCAAGCTGATACCTTGAAGCAGGCTGTTGCTGCTGTGCAACCTGGATGTAGGGAGACGAGTATCGAACTGCAATTGGAGTCATTTGCGTGCCCTGATAGCGGATGTCCGACGGTTAGTTCGAAGAATTTTTCTTGTTTCATTTATTTCAATTATTTTATATTTATTGTGCTTACCTTCTCTTCATCGTTTCGTAATAGTTTAATATAAAATCTGTTGTCTAGTTGCTAAAAATCAATAACGTGACAGAAAACGTTATAATTATAAGGAAGACTTATAATTATCTTCGTTTAAATCAAAATGTTTGTCTACCGTTTCCTTTTCTTTATTTATTTATAAGAGCAATTATTTATTATCATTTTATCTTATCAAGACAGTATAAAAAATTAAAAAATGGATTTATTATAAATTATAAAAATAAATCAATAGAAATGAAAATTTATTAATTTTCTTAAACATTAAAGATATAAATATAAAATATTTATATAATAGAAAATTTAAAAAAAAGAAGATAATATAAAAACTTACTTTGGAATAATTGTTATCTATCCATTTTTGTATTATATAATTTCAGATTGAACAAACAATCGATGAGTATCGCAACGCTTTGGAGAACAACGCTTTGGGCACAGGAAAATCCGCCTCTGCATTCCTCAAGTTAGTACCTCTAGTCAAATCAGCTTCTCCAGACGAGCTTTTGAAAATTTTAAAAAGTCCTCGATATCGTCAACTAAAACCACAACTATTGGATATATTTGGTGTGGCCTCAACTGTGGCGAGTCATCAAGCAGCCATGAAGATTCTGAAACAAGATGAAAGAGGCGACGAAACCGAAAGATATCTCTGGGCCCTGTCCTTATCCCCAACACCAGATGCAGATATCGCCAAAAATATTCTAAAACGATCAGAAGAGACTAATCCAAACGATAAAGTAGCAGAAACACTAGCCCTAACTGCAGCAGCGATGGCACGCCATCTAGGATCTCCAGTTGCCATCGAAAAAGCAAGGACCAGCTTAGAAATTGGCCTCGACAGTTGCACAGGAGAAGAATGCAAATTAAAGTTCCTTAGAGCTTTAAGAAATTTAAGAAGCAAGACTGCGATCCCTAAGTTGCTAAAATTTGCAACAAGTGAGGAAAAATCGCTCAGCATTGCTGCTTGGAAAGCTTTAGCGATTCTACCCAAAGATTCAATTACATCTGAGGTGAAGAAAGCAGCCAAACGTGTTTTCTATCAAATAGGGGGACCCAAGAGGGACAGCAGTGCTAGAACTCTGGCCTTAGATATTATTCTCGAAACAGGTCCATCGAAAGAAGACATTAGACACCTTGTGGAATATTTGGCAGGCACAGATCCTGCATACGAGGTCCGCAAGTATCTCAGTCAACGATTGGAACAGCTTTCTGAAAAAGATCCTCAATTAGCCAAGGATTTGAACGAAGTTTTAAGTACAAGTGGAAAAGATATCGTTAATTATAACGTGTTTTCCCAAAAAGGTTTAAGCACAGCATTCACTAGAAGCTTCTTAAGATCACCAGACAGTAATGGATCACTGGTAACCATTCAGGAAATCAATTCAGGATTGATGAAACGTGGAATAGTAGATGTGATTCTCCAAGTCGAGGACCACGAGGAGGCGTTATTCTCTCTTGGCCTGTTCGCAGGAGGTCTAGGAAGCTTCGTCTCGACGTCTGAGGAAGAAGATATCCAAGACAACGAATCTGCTACAGCAGGAATGGAACTAGACTTCTTGGGAGTTGGTATCAGACCATTCGTTTTCTTCTCTGGTCAAGGGGAACTCATGGGCCACGTTTGGTCTGGTACAGCGTCTGAACGGACTCCAGCCTTCCAAGCCTTGTCTGCAATCCATTATTACAACGAATACATTCCATTGGCCTCAGGAATCGTGGTTGAGATTGACGTTCAGGGTGCGGTTAGCTTTGATTTAGCTGGTCAGATTCAACTGAGTCTATGGTCCAGAAATGCCCAGTCTCTGGTAGATTTGAAGGCTGGAGTGGTGATCCAAGGGGGAACAAAGGTGCGATCTGACTTCGTGCAGAGCATGGCTGAATTCTCCATGACCATGGAGCCCAAATTGGAGTTGGCCACCGATGTAGACTTTTCTGGACCAGTGTCTTTGTGTATGAAACTCAGCCAACCGGAGAACGTGGTTAAGTATCAAGTGTACAAGGTGGAAAGAGTGGCTGGAAGTAGGCATAAGCTGAGGAAGACTAGGAGGATAAGGCTGCATAATCCTGGTAAATCTTATCTGTTGAACAGAAAGAATAACGAAATGTGTTCGAAGATTACTGGTTGAATGAAGACTGTTTGTTAAAGTTTGTCATAAAACTTTATAAAATATACAAAGACGATTGTAAAGGATATCAAATTCTTCTTTCATGTGCATCTAGTGTAATATGCGCAGAAAGAGAAACAAAGATGTGAAACAAAGATGTAGGCAAGAGATTTTTATTATTGTGTAAGTAAGTATAATTGGTGCATTTACAATTTTCGAGCGAGAGAAATCTTATTATATGAAAATCAAGTCATTCCAGTGGTTAATTTGTTTCACGATTCAATTTTGATTTAAACATTTTTTTTTTATAGTTACATAACGATTTTATAATTTCAAATATTTTATTTGTTTCTATTTTTACCTTATATTTTTTATTTTTTGATACGATTTAATTATTTAATTTTAAAATAGTTTTTATATTTATTACTTGCAAATAGATATAAATAATATAAATAGAAAAATTTAATCGATCATAAATAGTTAAAAGTATAATGGTTAAAAATGTTTTTCATTTTTCCTCGTGAATTTTATAATTTATAAAACTAATAAATAAATAATAAATATTTTATTACACAAGAAATATTTTTACTCAGATATAATATAATAAAAATATTATACGTATTTGTTGAAAAATATTATATTCTATATAATCTAATCTAAAATTTAATAAATAAAAAAAGATTTGTGATATATGATATTATAATGATTAAATAAAATCGAGCATTAAAATACATTATATATTTTCTACATCAAAATGGAAATCTCATTTTTTAAATGTCAGAGATTAATATATTGAGGATCGTTTCTGCGAGAGGAAAGAAAAAAAAAAACTCAAAATAAATGAAATAAATCGATCCAAATGTAACATTAAAAAGAAAAACGCCTCTCTCTCTAAGATTAACTCACACAATCCCGAATCCCACTTCAACGGCAGCCACATTCAGCGACAACCATGTCCTCGTACCCATACTGATAAGTCAACGTCCCACTAGCGTCCAGATACAACAGACTAGTAGGCGCCAATCTAGTAGGCACACAGCAAGCCCTCCCAACTGGCTTGCTTCCACCCTGATCGACGCCCTGAAGCGCCCCGTGCACCAACGTCTGCACGATCGCGTGTTTCGTAGGGCTGAGATGGTCACCAAACGGGTAGAAACACTTTCCAGAGCACTGGTAGGCCTCGTAACCGGGGGGAGCGACGACCCAATCGTCATATGCGATCAACGCGAAATCCACGTACATGGAACGCCTCCTGCACGAGTTCTTGCGCCTTCTTCGAGGCCCGTCGGCCTCCTCCGCCTCTTCGTCTTGGACGGATCTCCGTGGACGCTTCTTCCTCACTTTGGCGTAGCTCAACAGCAAGATTGGGCCGTCACCGCAAGGATGATAGCCAACCCTGCCGTATACCCGAAACCTGACAACACCGCCACCCCTCGTGGCAACCGCCGAGGTCACGTTGAAGGCCCTCCAACTGTCGTCCCTCCTCGATCTGCAGCTCTCGAAGGTGTCCATGTGGTCGAGACGTACTCTGAGGATGGAACCCGCGACACCGAGCAGCTCTGCCACCTCCAACACCTCGTCGGGATCGATAGGAGGCACCGAGAACACGAGAATTTTCGCTCCATCGTTGATCGGACCGGACACGTGGATTGGCTCCAACGCTCTGACTATGTCCACGTCCGATCTGCGATGGTACAGCTCCAGCATGTACTTGGATACGACTCCTCGATACCTTCTGTGACTTTTTTCGCTGGCCCTTCTGTTCGTTTTGTTCGAGAAACGATGGAGGACGGACGGGGACGAGGCTGGAATCGAGAGGTCGAACTGGATCGACGCTTTGGCGTGCACCCTTGGCGTTTGCCAGGAACGAGAGCTTGTTTTCCATAATCCGTAGACGCAGAAGGTTCCCAAGAGGATTAGGAAGAGGTACTGGGAGGGATTCATTAATGGATGGTTTTTTTTTAACGATAGGTTTTTTTTTTTTTAAGAGACTTTTTTCACAGGTTGGGAGGGAAATATTGGATGATGAGAGAACCGGAGTCGATCGGATTTGGCGTTCAACTGAAAATGAATCCTTGATCGGTGGGTGAGGCTGAAGGACCGATTTTAAATAGAAGCCAATGGAAAGGCGGGATTCGAAATTGCCCCTGGAATGTCCTTATCATCGACAGACTGCCACTCGACCTCCGAGTTACACCGAGAGATAAAAATGGATGAAGATGGATGTAATGGTGTAAGTTGATTCTTCACTATTTATATGATAAATAATAATATAATTTATTGAAAGGAATATATTTTGAGGTTTTGTCGGCCCATAAAAAAAAAAAAAAAAAAGAATGACATCGTGACTTTTCCTCTTATATTTTTAAATTGTATAATTTTAAAAGTCAATTTGGAAAAAATTATTTCGACTAGATGTATAAATTACATTGATATATTGAATTTAATCGGAAACAAGTGAACATAATCATTATGTATCGTTGAAATAAATAAAACTATTTCAGGAGCTGGCAATTAAAATGATACATGATATCTCTCTAAACTAGGTTTTTCATGTAAGAGCAAGAGGGAGAGAGAGTGAGAAAGAGAGAGAAATAAAAAAAAGAGATAGAGGAACAAGAAACTGTTTCATTCTGTTTCGTGAAAATGAAAGAAAAGAAAAAAAAAAAAAGAGAAAACACTTCTGAAAATTAATTTACTTCTAACAGTGATCAATAAAAAATAGAGAAATGTCAATATTTAACTTTTTTGAATGTTCAATTAAAACTATACAACATAATACTCTCAACGTAAGCTAAACATTCCATCAATCACAACAATATGTTCGTCATCGATCATTCTGAATCCTCTCAAAAAAAAAAAAAAAAAAAAAAACCGAGCACGATCCACTCGAAGATTGAGAAAATTCATCACGACGAGCCTGATGAATTCCTCTTCCAAAATCACTTGCACCACGGACATAATTAACCGCGCTACGATTCGATTCCTTGAACCTCGATGGCCGGTCGTTTACGAAAAAGTATCTTTAACGGCCGCTTTCAGCCAGCTCGTTCGACGTCAAAATCCGATGGTTGATCGATTTTTTTTACGGCTGGCCATCATCCAACAAGTTCGGTGGCTGTCGAGGACGACGCTCGCTCCACGAGCGGTCCACTATATTTAAATATAGTCGAAGATCGTCGTAGAGAGGATGGACGAGCGGCTAGTCTTATGTGCGAGCCGCTGATAGCAGCCCGCTCCTCTCGGTGGAGCAGCACCAGCAACAGCAGCAGCAGGGGCGGTAGAGTGACAAGCAAAGTGATCGAGAGGTGAGCTCGAGCAGAACGAAGAGGAGTGGTGTCGATCCTGAGTGGGCTGTGAACAGGCCAGTCTCGTTTCAAGTGTACAACCCGGGCAAAAATCTTCAGCCGAAGGGGGCTGTTGTACGTCGGCCCGTTGCCGCAACGGGCTTCCTCTCTGCGCCGTTCGCCAACTGTCCGAGAGATATGACGTCCGGTTGTTTCTCTCCTCCGCCGATCCGACCACCGATCGACCTCAACGATCAATCCGACACAGTCAAGGTGGAATGTCTTCTTGGTACCCTGTTTCATTTGTACTCTGTACTCGTCTTCGTATTTCTTGAAAAAAAAAAAAAAAATTAATTTTTAAACGAGATTGTGAACGTAGACGTAGAGTATAACAGACAGATCGGCGAGCCGAGATCTGTTTACCGTGATAACCCGTTAATAGTAGAACAAACGTAGAACAAACACGTATGACGAAATCCACGGGCCAGCTTGATCGGTGCTTGAAGTGGCATGCGCGTGTGGGTGGGCAGACTTGTTGCACAAGCGACTTGGCCACGATGTATTGTCGCGTGATGGAATAGTGGGAAACAACGTCGAACATGGTAGTTTCCTGATAAGTGGATACGCTGATAACCACCGTGGCCCGAGGCGGTTCTTATAGATTTCTACTCCCTGTATTGTGTGCGCCTATCCGTGCGATAATACTTGTCGCGCACTCGCTATACTTAGATTTGCACTTGGCATTCCGTTACGTAATATGACCGGTATAGGAAGGATTTCACGTGCGCAAACGTATGTGTTTTGCAGGGCACCGACTTGATCAAAGTGTCGAGGTTTTACAAGGATAGCAAGGAGGGAAAGTTCGTGAGCTTCTTGTACGAGGACACGAGGACTCTGTACGACGGTTTTCGCAAAGGCGCCAAGGAGTCTAGTAAGTCTGAATTATAGTCGGCTTGTGAGTTGCATACTATACACGTGTATATGATCGTATGTAGCGGCACCTATGTACACACGGTGAAATTTGTCTCACGATGCGAGTAAAATCGAGGTCTTCGGTTGCACGATGTACATTCTCGAGTAGATGGTAGAATTAAAGTAGATGGTGAAAATGCGAATAAAAAATTGATTTTGAGTCGAATATTATCGACAATTTTGTTTTGTTTCGTTTGTGATGTAACTTTTCGTTTCTAACCTATGATGAAACATAAATTATGGAAAAATTTTTCCATAATTCATTTGAAATATGGTAAAAGTAAAAAATTCATTAAATAATTATTTTTATTTCAAATCTTTTTGCAGATTATAGTTTGTATTAAAATTCATTGCATTAAAATGTTTCAACAATTTGATTTCTATGTTTCTTTTCAAAAGTCGAAGATTTTTCATTTGGAATCACATTTGGATTGACACGTACAACGTGTCTCGAATATTAATAAATTCTACTAAAAAAAAACGTTGTATATTTTTTCTGGCAAATTATTACATTTGTCTTTTCCAACCAGATTATTTTCAATGATATTCGTATATCTTCAAAAAATTTTACGAGCAATTATAAATGCTTTAATTTCTTCATATATCATTTAATTTAAAAACGTTCAAGTTAATTAAAATAATATTAGTAATTTAAATTTAAATTTAGTCGAATATTTAAATATTTAAGTATATATCGTTATTATAAAAAAATAGATCAATTATATTTTTTTTTTTATTATTGCTTCTTCGTATATCTTTATTTTCATTATTTTCCAATTCTCTCTCGGAGAATTTAACCAAGTTGGCGTGTTGCAACAATTAAAATTCCTGGACTAATATATTGCGAGGCGTCACGCTCGAAAACGCACGTTTCTTCAAGTTTTATCTCGAAATTATTAAGTTAATGTTTCAATCCTATCTTGTTTTCGTGCACGCTCAATTATTCTTTAGAAGCATCTGGTAAACACGTATTTTTATAATATTGTTATTATTACGTTGAAATGCAATACGCGAAGAAAGATAAAAAAAGAAAATTACATTTCCACAATGCATTAAAATTCAAGAATAGTAGAAACCATCGTGTAATCGTTTTAAATCTCTCTTCATAAACATATGATTCAAATTACATCGTCGTGCAGCACATTTTTAATTCCACTAAAAGAAATTTGATCCCTTCATAAAATTGTAATCTTACTAATCTTATTAAAAATTGATTATTTTTAAACGATAATCCGATTGACTGATTTTTGTGATGTGTGCAGACAACGGTCCCTGTCTTGGCTGGCGGGATGGACCAAACAAACCATATCAATGGCTACATTACAACGAGACCCTGCTCAGGGCGAAGAATTTCGGTTCTGGCCTAGTGTCTCTGGGGCTGATGCCAGGATCGCACACGCTCATCGGTCTCTACAGTCAGAACTGTCCAGAATGGATCCTCACGGAGCAGGCTTGTTACACGTACTCTTTGGTAGTAGTACCTTTATACGACACACTGGGCCCTGACGCGTGTGCCTTCATCATTAATCAAGCTGAGATCAATCTGGTCGTGGTCGAGAACGATACCAAGTGCAATTTGCTTCTCGACAAAGCGCCAAGGTATTTGATTTTTCTCGTGTAAAATTGTTCGAACGATGCAAAAAGTGTTTTAGAGAGAGTGGCTTTTGTGAAATGCAAAAAAAAAAAAAAATTGACTTTAGAATTTTTATTGATAATTGAATAAGATTCTGAATAAGAATTTGCAAAAGATATATAATTTATGAGATGTATATGTAAATTTAGAAAATCTTTCTTAATTTATTTTTTTTTAGAAGAAATAACGAAATTTGTAATATTTGTTAATTTTCAAGTTTAAAGATAACTATTTTTTGAATTTTCATTTTGTGTAGCAACGTAGTTAAAAAATAATATTATTATTACAATACATGTGCAATTAACAGCAGAAAATAAGAAAGAAGAAGAATTCGAACGAAGATATCACATTTTAATTGTGCTCTTCAAATAAACAGCGATACAAGTTAAAGTTCAGATCACTTGGGATCGTGTGATGTTTGGTATGTTTCAGTGGCAGCATGCCATGAATGAATATAAATGTATTTTCTACAACATCGACACACGACACAATTTACAAATCTCACGCGGTATTGAAGACAAATTTAAACATTTCCGTGCAATGTCCTGAAACATTTTGGCACGATACATGATTTTTCTTTTATTTTTATTTTTTTATTATTATTATAAATTCAGCTTAATTAATAAAAACTATATATAAAAAAAAAAAATAACTGCGATATATTCAATTTCAATTATATTTTATTTTTATTTTTTTATTATTATTATAAATTCAGCTTAATTAATAAAAACTATATATAAAAAAAAAAAATAACTGCGATATATTCAATTTCAATATTAAAAATTCTTAAATTATCACTATTATTATTATTATTATTAGCGTTTATTTTTACTTCTTATTTTTCTTTTTTTTTTTTTTTTTTAATTATTTTTCAATCACTTTCCATTCCATAGATGCCTACGAAAATTGGTGGTGATAAAAGAAACAAGACAGACGACGAACCAGAGGGCGAAGAACCGTGGCGTCGAGTTGCTCAAGTTCGACGACGTTGAGCGGCTGGGCGCCCAAAAGAATCACCCGGAAGTTCCCCCTAAATCGACCGATCTGTGCACCATATCCTACACATCTGGGACCACCGGTAACCCGAAAGGCGTGATGTTGACGCACCAAAATGTGATAGCTGGCATAAGCGCGGTTCTCGTTCAGTTGGGCGAGCACAAGCCCTCGTACAAGGACACGATGATCAGCTTCTTGCCTCTGGCGCACATGTTGGAACGATGCTGCGAGAATGGCATGTACATGGTGGGCGGTTCCGTAGGATTTTACAGCGGCGATATCAAAAGGTTGTCCGAAGATATGAAAGCCTTGAGGCCCACTGTGATGCCTGCTGTGCCCAGGCTGTTGAATCGAATGTACGACAAGGTGAGTGTCTGACGATTATTATTACAAGTATTGAATCAAAGGTACAATCGAATTAACTCAAGTCATTTATTTATTTATTTATTTTTCTTTTTTCTCTATCGATTAAAATTTTCTCTATATCAACGTATTATTAGCATTAATTGAAAAATTCGAAGATGTTCTTATATATATATATATGTAAGTGATTCTTTAGTGGGCCTCCTCGAAAGAAAGAATAATCCGCCATTAAAAAAATTATAATTAGCCGAATAAAATATTCCATTAGTGTAGAAAATTTAGAAAATTTCGTGTTTATTATTTGGATGTCGGTGAAAAAGTAATATTTTTGGCGATCAAAATTAGCGGAGAATCGGAAGGCGAGATTATATTTTCGCGCTCATCGAGGCGCAAGGACGGTCTAGTGTCGGAATAATCCTAGGCAAGGGGAAATAATCGAGTTCCAAGCGGAAATCGTGGATGGATTCGTCACGAATCAGTGGCAGAGCTGATATTTTTATGCTTGACGAAGCGTCAAAAGTGCAAGGATATAAAGTGCAATCCTCGGTTAATTGAATCGACAAATTCGTTCCGCCATCTTGTGTAACGCTCTCAACAAATTTTCAACAAATTTTCGTACCGTTGGCCAAAAATAATTTGACAAATTTTGCGGATAAGCGTCAATTACGTTCGAGTTTGATGGACAGTTGCATTAATGAAATCGTTCAGTCATCGTTTGTTTCGCAAATATCTTCTATATGCGCGTTCACGATCGAAATAACGAACCCTTTTTCCATACATACTAATTTCAGATTAGAGACTATTGAACATTGTGGAAACAAATATTTCGAATAATTATTCAAAGAAAATTTTTATTTTTACTTCTTATTTGCTTCTATTTATGTTTTCTATCTTGAATATTTTTTAATATTATTATTTTTATATAACAAAGAACTTTATTATTTCTTATTTTTTATTTTCTATAATCAAATATTTGATAAATAAGTTATTTGAAAATTTCTCTCATTATTTAAAGATAGGACTAAATAAAATTGATATTCTTCATCTAAATTCCATAAAAAATTGGAATAATTATTTGAAATCATCAATGGTTTAAAAAATTATATTAAATCAGAGAATATACAGAATAGTAATGATTTCTCGTAAATTTATTTGATCTATTTGCAGCTTTCTGATAGTTTCATGGATGTTTTTTAAGTTTCTGATTATTCTAAGGAACACTAGGAAGTAGTAAATCACATGGATAATGATATGATAATATTATCGTTTCACTAATTCTTCTATTTTTGATTACTTGTAAGAGAAGCATAAAATATCATGTATAGTACACTTTATGATGATTCAGAATCAAATATAAGTCTTCGAGAATAAGTTTCAGAGATTTGAGAAATATATGAATCGAATATATACGATAAATTATTCTTTACTTGTCCTATTTTAAATTCTATTTATTATTATATTTTAGCAAATTAAACAAATTATAAATGTAAAAAGTAATCAATATCAAATTTTAAAAATAATATCTCTAAATATGTAATTATATATGTATAGTTTATCGTGATTTAGAAATGAAAATATTTCCATGATAATATATGATAATATATTGACACAAGTTATACGTGTTAGATTTAATAAAGTCATTGTCGCACAATATTCTTTGAGATAGTAGAAATTGGCAAATATAAATGACAGCGCGAAGAAACAGGTGGAAGTAATTCCATCTCTCATCGACTCTGAGATACTGAATGAAAGGAATCCGTTTATTTTGTATTTTCGTAATACATTCATATATCCATTAATTAATGACATTATTATACGTATCTAATGTATTGTTTTCTGTTCGTTCACACGAAGAGTAAGAATAAGATTATATATTTAATTAAATAAATTTTTTTTTAATTTTATGATAACATTTTATGATCACAATATTTATTGAAAAATAGTTTTTAATTTTGAATTATAATTTTTTTTTTATTTATTTTATATTAGATATATAAAGTGAAGAAATAAGATTTTTAAAATTTTTGAAAATTAATTAATATAGAATAATTAAATAATACAATAATTGATATACAATAAAATATTAAACATTTATAAATATGATCATAGAAATGAATACAATAAAATAGTTTATTTTAAAATTAAATTCAGTATTTGAAATATATAATATAATGCAATATGCTAAATTAATTTAAATTACATGAATTTTATTTTCATTTCTAAATCACGTAAAAATATTATAAACAATGATATTTTCTTAATATTTAATTTTAAATTCTAATAGAAAAATTACTGTTTTCGTAATCGAGTAATCTTTGCAAAAGCACATGACTCTATTCTGTTCTTGAATGCATAAATATATTCACAAAAATAGCCGAGTGGCATGATTTTATTTAGAAACGTAAATTAATGCAGCATCTGAAAATCCACTTTATTAACTAGTAAATACTCAATATTTTCCTATAATTTTAATATATGTCTTCAAATTTATAGAAAATATATTGATCTTTTAATATTTATTATTTTAAAATTAATATTTCTTTCCTTAATATGTAATTTACTATATAATATTCTTTTATTTCTTTTTTCTTTCCTTTTTTATATTATTTTATATAATTTCAAGAAGGTTACATTAATTCTTCAAAAATTGTATATAACATTTCAATTTTATAGCAAAACTTCTACGATCCATAAATCTTATTGCATAAAATCAACAAACTTTTCAAATAGAGTACTCTAGAAATATATACCACAAGTCTGTATATAACTCGTTGATATTAGTAAACAGCTTCTCCTCAAGGAAATCATATGCTCATGTACAGACAATATTCAAAAATAAATCTTTCCAAAATAAATTTCGAATACACTATAAAAAGTGTAAAAGTCAAAAATTAAATTTTTATATAATAAAAAATATTATAAACAAATCTAATAATTAAATTAATTTGCAATTACTATAAAGAAACAATGAAAAAATCAATTTTCAACTTCAATGGTATTCCAAAGAAAAAAATCACTTAAATTTCAAAGCTTCAAAGAATTTCATTTCAAGTTTTCAAAGATTAGACAGACTTCTGCAAAAGAAGAATTGTTTCAACATCCATTAACTATGTCTCAAATTAAATGATAATTGCGAATTCATGTTTATATAAACATGAATGGTTGGATTAAATAAAATAATTAATTAAATTAAACAAATAATTAAATTAAGTAAAATAAAATCCAATAGATAAAAATACAAATTTCGAATAAATCGGAAATCTGTTGCAATAAATTTTCAAAGTTTACAGGTGAACTCAATCCATAGGAATTCACTTAATCGGATACTAACCAAAATTCCTTTCCAATAAATAAACTTTAGATAAATAAAGTTCTATCGTAATTCGTTCACCCGTTCGTTGCCAGCGAAAATACAGCCACTAAGCTTGTTCATTCGATCAGATGATTTAAATATAGCGTGCATAGTCATCAATCGGCATTTTGCAGATCCAAACTGAACTTCAAAACTCATGCTTGAAAAAGCTGGTATTCAGCCTGGGTATGCGGGCGAAGGAGGCAGAAATCAAGAAAGGTATAATCAGGAACAACAGCATATGGGATAAACTGGTCTTCAGCAAGATCAAGGAGTCAACAGGAGGGAGGGTGAGGCTGATGGTCGTTGGTTCCGCACCTTTGGCGGGAAACGTTCTCACATTCACGAGATGTGCACTGGGATGTTTGATCGTCGAAGGATACGGCCAGACTGAGTGCTGTGCACCGATCACTCTTACCGTTCAGGTTAGAATTAGTTGAAATGATGATTGAATGTTCATAATTGTTCGAATAAATTGTTTCTTTGTTTCTTGTGTTGAGAAGAAGTACTTGTACACAGCAGATGTTTGCACACTTTTCTTTCTAAAACAAAAGATTATATGCATGATTATATACAACAGTTATTAATTAAAATAAAATGCGAATGTTATTGTACAGAAATATTTCAGACAAATGAAATGATAACATGATATGATAACAAATATATACATCTTATAAGACTGTTTATACTATCTTATCAATTTAGTAATCAATCAATCTTATATTATTAGTAATGTAGATATTGATGAATTAATATCTTATCAAATTCAATTTTTAATTTGATATTTTACATTGAAAAAGAAAAGCTAAAAAATATTTTTTCCAAGAATAATATTTTACATGCGTGGCATTTAAATGTAAACTTAAATTGTTTATATTTTAATAAGCTAAGCTTCAATTGACATTTTTATATACCAGCTTTTGCGTTTTGGCCTCTAGAATCTATCCTTCAAAGAAATGTATTAACATCCTGTACGTTTGTCAGTAGTTTTCAGAAGTTAAACATATCCGACATTCATTTACAGACATTGAATTATATTTGAGTATGCTCGTTTTTATTCAAGTAACATTATATGTATAATGAATAGAATTCAAAGAAAGGAATAAGTCTAGTGTGTGTTAACAAACATTTCAACTCGAAATTGATACATAGTTACATTTATCTGACGAAGAAGCCGGTCAATAAACGCTCCGTAAATAAATCGCTTTGCAGCCGTCGAGTTTAAATCATGGACTGTAGTCTTCAGTGAACTAGAACAATAAATCATATTGTATTAAACAAATAAATTATACAAAGATTAATGATATTAATCCATTGTTTTTCATGTAAAAAAAAAAATATGATCGATTATTTTTAATATTAAAGGATAAATTCAATAAATGTTAATAATATTTTTAATGGATAAATTAAAATTGAATTATAATTATTTTAATTATAATAAAATATATTTCAATAACAGTATTTTTTTTTTAAAAAATACAACTTTTTATTTGATTGATAAAAATAGATTACAAGTTAATAAAATACACAATAATTAAACATTCAATATTAAAACATAACTTTAACTAATAGACTTTATCATTAACTTAACTTAATATTTTAAAGAGAATAATTTTAATTATATTAAATTCAGTATATATAGTTATTTAAAAGAAATTCAAAAAGAATAAATTATTAACGTTTTTTTTAAACCACAAATGTGCTAAAATTACGTGAAAAATGAAATCTATTATTAAGCAAAGCAATAAAAGAAATATAAATAGAATATCTAATCGAATAATAAATCGGAGAACAATGGTAAAGTGTTCACGGCACATGCGATGAGATCATTCGATTTTAATCGTGGACTGACTAACGATCAAGTGATATGCATAGTCGCTATTTTTGGCATATTTGCAAATATCGATGTGTGTAGCTAGACGAAACTAGCTATTATTTATACACGGATATAGGTATATAGATATATAGGTATATAGGTATTGAGCTGATCGACAAGAAAAAATATTGCAACCACGCGCCAAACCACGTGGTAAGCCACGTCAACCGTGTAAATATGATTACTGTCAAATGTTGCATCTTTGAATCAATTGATACACCGATTTATTCCAATCAGAATTTTAGATTTTTTTCTTTTACGAAACAATATTGTTATGTAATATACATAACAATACATAAATCGAATAAATACAATAATAATATTTGTAGTAAATTTTTCGAGTAATTATGAACCATTTACTTGAAGCATTTACTTATCTTTCGAAAGTATAATAATACAATATTAAAAATAAAAATATCATAAATGTGAATCTCGTATTCAATGATAAAAATCTGAACTTTATGTTAATGCTTATTATTATTATTATAGGGTGATCATGTACCAGAACACGTAGGACCACCAGTCCCCTGTTGTTGCATTAAATTGGTAGACGTTCCGGAAATGGAATATTATGCGAAGAAGAACCAAGGTGAGGTATGCGTAAAAGGCACCAACGTGTTCGTGGGCTACTTTAAAGATCCGGAAAGAACAGCTCAAGCTATCGATGAATTCGGTTGGCATCATACCGGTGACGTTGGCATGTGGTTACCTGTAAGACAAAAAAGATATTGTTAAACATATTTTTTTATTTTAAAAATTATGTAAGAATATTATTTCTGCGTTAGAACTTGATAATTTTTCAATTTAAATTTTTCTAAATGAACAATTAGAAATGATATATATATAAATCACAAATTCTATTTCTATTTATAAAATTTTATGAATAATAATGATATAAAAAAATTTCAATTAAAGTTTATCTTTCTTCTTTTGAATTAGATTATAAAAAATATTTTAAAATCTTTCATTTTTCATTACTGGTTTGGTTGGTTTTATTATTAAATTTTTTATTTAATTAATTTAATTTTGCTTTTTTTTTAAGAAATAGAAAATAAAAACTAATAATTATAATTTTTATTTTGTTTACAGAATGGAACACTTAAAATAATCGATCGAAGGAAACACACCTTCAAGCTTTCGCAAGGAGAATACATAGTTCCAGAGAAAATTGAGAATATTTATTTACGCAGTCAATACGTTCATCAAGTGTTCGTCCACGGGGAATCCTTAAAATCGTGCGTTGTAGGAATAGTAATACCAGACGTAGATGTCGTAAAATGTTGGGCAGTGGAGAACGGTATACCAGGAACGTTGAGCGTATTATGTGCTAATCCGCAAGTCAAACAATTGATCATGGATGATATGCTTTCATGGGGAAAAGAAGCCGGTCTCAAATCTTTCGAACAGGTAAGAAAAATCAAATCTTTCGATATCATAATTTAGAAAAAAATTTTTTCGTTTCATTCTTTTAAATCATTTATAAATATTTTTATTATTAATATATCAAAAGAAAGAAAATCATAAAATAAGATTAATTTATTAATCTTATTGACAATTAAAAAATATTTTAAAATAGAAGATATGAATAGTTTTACATTTCGAGGCAACGTTTATATTACAGGTGAAAGATATTTATTTACATCCAGATCCGTTCTCTATACAAAATGGTCTGCTCACACCGTCATTGAAAATGAAACGACCTCAGTTAAAAGATTACTTCAAGCCACAGATAGAAGATCTCTATCGACAGTTGGATTGATCAGACTGAGCATCGATTTTGATTCTGTTTTCATTAGCATCGGATACAAAAACGCGAAGAAGAATCGAGGCGTGTTTGCGTCGCATTTACAAAGAAATCATCGAATATTTATTACTCCGCGATATTTTTATTATATCATTTTTTTCATGATTACATATATAGCGACGCAAGAAAGAATAAAAAGAAAACATCGTTTAGATTATTAAAATATTGATAATGTTATAATAAAATGAATTACTATTAGGCGTCTCGTTTTCTCTTGATTATAATCATTTTTCGATACTTGTCACGTATATTTACAGTCTTCTTCGTTATCCCATCCTTGTATTTTGATACAAATTATTATCGCTTTTACGATTCACTTAATGGTACGCTATAGATGTATATTTTTATTGATAACAATAATTAATTAAATTTTGAATTATAATTTAATACTTTAAGATATGTATATTATTCGTTTCCGTAAAATGCAATCGATTGCGATATGTAAAACAAAACTTGAGGTTCACGTAATAAAATTGATTGCAAAAACGGACAATTTGAAAAGTAATAAAGATAATCTCAAATATTTTCAAACATTTTAATAAATTCTGCTTGTGAACAATGCTCACTGACAATACCGTTCGACAGCTGAATTTTTTATAATTATTAATAATATATTAGAATATTTCTTCACTGTTTGGCGGCATTCTGTCATATTTAAGCGTCTCTTGTTGTGTAGTGATATATCTATATTATATGAAATTATAGTTAAGATTTGTGGGCATTAGAATGCTTAAATTATAATGATATTAAATGCTCCAAACAAGTGAAAAAGATTAATAAAAGGATATGATATATAACATTCCTTCAATTTATAATTTAATAATCCCCTAATAAACATTGTATTCAATAATCATAATACCTGAAATGCAGTGAAATTTAATATGGCTCCTGAGCCATTATCCCAACCAAAAGATTCATTCTACTCTCATCTTTAGCTTTTAGATTTAAAGCTATAATACATGACGATACAAGCAACAATTATAAGTGTTAATGCTACTAGTGCTAAAATAATTCTTTGTTGAAGACTTCTAAAAATCATTCCTGAGAGTAAACGTGAACCACGACCCAATTCTGCATCTGTGTCTCTTAACTAAAAACAAATAAAAGATATTCAATATTATTAATCATAATAATATAATTAATAATATTAATCGTAGGTAATCATTTTCACAATACTGAAATAATATATAAAAGTTTGAAAAAATGTATTATATTAATTAAAAAATTAATGTCTTACTCTTCCTCTTCCTCTTTGAATTGTTTCTCTTTGCTCATGTAATTCTTTCAATACTTGGGAACCAATTTCTTCTGTTTCTAATACCATACGATATCCATTTTGTAAGGTTCTTCCTGTACGGTCTATTCGTTCTGAAGTATCTAACAATCTTTTTTTCTGATCTTCTGTAATATTATTTTCCCATGAATCTTCTCTGCTTATTTCAATAGTTTCATCTTTTGATTTTTTGGCTGAATGAAATTCTTGTGTTAATCGTTTTAATTCTGCTCTATGACTCTCTACTCGACCACGTAAGCGATCGCGAGCTGCACCATTTATCCCACGAACCTCCAATTCCATTTGCTCAAGCTACAAATCGAATAATGATAAATAATATAAATTTTATAAAATTATCTATTACTTATACAATAATATTAAGATATAAAATTTTTTTATTTTAATTTGTTTCTATTTATTTTATATTTATAACGAGAAAAAAATTAAATAAAAAATGTCATATCTAACCCCAAAATAAAAGATATAAACATTCTAGAACTTTGCAATATAAATATTAATTTATTAAAAGCACTTTAAAACTAAAAGAATAAGTAAGTATTTCATTTTACCAATTCTTGAGCCTCCTCGATTTGTCTGTCCACATCTTGAATGAACGCTCTTTTCTCACCTGTAAATTACGTCACGTGTATCGATTATTGTTGTTTAATAATGCCAGAGGATAGAAAATATACTTCAAAAATAACGATTCGTGCTATGTAATAAAGAAATCATTATCATTCTACTTTTCTTGTACTTACTGCCGTTTTGTGTTCTTATTCTACCAATTTTTGCAGTAATGTCAGCTGTCAAAACGGCGTATTGTTGCTCATAGTTGTCAATGAGTGACGCCATCTTGAATGTATTTCCATTGGAGACGAATAAATGGAAAAGTTAATGTTTGTTATATGTGCATGAAGTGACATATACATATATAAAGTTACATTCTGAAATCAGCTAATAGAAAAAATATATTATACATCGTTATATTTTACAATAATATTTTATATAGAAAATAAAAATATTTTATCAGTTATATTAACAGCTGATCGTGATTCATGTCTTCTTTGTTTAAAAAGCAAATAAAGATTATTTTATATTAATTTTTTGAAACATTATTATTTTTTCATTTTTTTTCACATTTGGATATATTTTTCCTAAAAATATTTGAAAAATATGTTATATAAATATATGAGCATATAATGATATTTTTATTAAAATATTTATAATATATAATTCTGTACATTTTATGAATGTAAATAAATTTAATTTATTAATAATAAATGATACATATTGAAATGTATCAATTTAAAAAAAAAATATATATATATATAGATTGAATAAAAGAATAAATAAATTTTATCAATAATATAACAATAATTTTAAAACTTTTATTTTATTTACAACAATGAAATATAAATTAATTTCACTTAAGAAATATAAGAAATAATAAATAATGAGAGTAATAAAATTAAACTATAAAAGTAGATTTATAAAATATTTTATTAAAAAATTTTAAGTTTATAATATATTTCATATTTATTTATTATATTTTACATTATTTTTATTCCATAACAAAAACAAATCTGGATTTATTTAAAGTTTATGCTATCTAAAGCGTTTATATCTAAGTATAAATTATCGTAAAATTTTACATACCAATAATTTTTAAAACTTTTTTTGTAAAATTGAAAATTTTTTATATAATTCATTAATAATTAATAAAAAATTTTCATAATTCATAAAATTGGTTACTAAATCTATTTGACATTTTATTTATGATAACGCCATGTTTTTATATGACACGTCTTCAAATGGGAAAGAATATACATTTAACACATGAAATTCATAATAAAAAATCACTAAATATTCTTCAAATAATTGATTTTTAATTGAATTAAATAAGCTATATGGAAATAAAAAATTATATATCAATAATATAATATAAAAATATGTAAAATAAAATCTTTGAAATGTGGCCATGAAATTGACACGTCATTGATAATACACCAATCAAAAAGAGAATTTAGAGAATACTACCAATCGTTTTAACTGGTTATAGGGTCGACTACGGTCAATCTACTTTCGATTCAACAGTCGAAATGAAGATGGCCGCCGAGGTGAGGTGGCTTTTAATTTTTCATGTGTTTTCTGTAATTTATGCAGTTTTTGGTGAGATACCCCATCGAAAATTTGAATATAAATATTCATTTAAGCCACCATATCTTGCACAAAAAGATGGAAGTGTGCCTTTTTGGGAATATGGAGGAAGTAAGTAAACTTAAAACCTAACCAATTACGCGTGTCATAAAATATTGCCGTATGTTCTTTTCTTACTGTCGGCTTTTTGATTATTTATTTAAAATGCATTATCATTTCGTTTACAAATATTAATTTCATTCGTATCTCATCTTTGTAAGTGTTTGCACGTATTAAAACGATAATATTTACTTGATAAAATTTATCATAATAATCATAATAAATCAAAATTATCATAATAAATATGTTATAATATATGTTTTTATTTACATTTGAAATTCTAATTCAATTTATTCTAAAAATTTAAATAATATTAATTATCCAAGATATTTTTACATACAGAAATTAAAATTTATTATTTTATCATAATATATATAATAGTAGATAATTAGTGTATTTATGAATTTTTATTTTATTTTCTTTTTTTTATATATAATTTTTTATCACATCATTCATAAAAATGTAATTTTTATTTCAGATGCAATTGCTAGTGCAGAAAATGTTAGAGTCGCTCCATCATTGAGAAGTCAAAAAGGTATATAAAAAATTTATTTTATTGATTTCTATTTTTTTTCTTTATAATCATTAATTAATTATAATAACAGTTACACATTCTTAATGTACATAAAAATATTTTAAACTATAACATGCAAATTTGATATATTAAATATATATTAATATATCAGCATTTTATTAACAATGTATATTTATATTTCTTTTATATTAATTATGTTATATTAATAAAAATTAAAAATATCTATAGGTGCTATATGGGTAAAACATCCTGTTACATCCTTTGAATGGTGGGAAGTTGAATTAATATTTAGAATAACAGGAAGGGGAAGAATTGGAGCAGATGGTTTAGCATTTTGGTATACCGGTGAAAAGGGTGCATATAATGGCACTGTCTTTGGTAGCTCTGACCAATGGCATGGTCTTGGAATTTTTTTTGATTCTTTTGACAATGACAATAAACACAATAACCCCTACATTATGGCAGTTCTCAATGATGGCAAAAAGACATTTGATCATGCTAAGTAAATTATAATTTTTACTATAATTTTTTAATGTTCAATATTTTCAAAAAATGATGCCTTACTTTGAATTTAATATAGTGATGGTACCACACAGTTATGTGCTGGTTGTTTGAGAGATTTTCGTAATAAACCATTTGCTACAAGAGCCAAAATTGAATATTATAAGAATACTTTAACAGTAAGTGTGTATATATAAAATAAGAAATATATATATATAATTATAATAATATTTATTATAATTTTAATTTTATTTTTAATTTTATTTTTAATTTTATTATAATTATAATAATATTTAAATATATATATTTATTATATAATTTTTTATTTTTGTTTAATTATAGCTGTTATTCCATAATGGTATGACAAATAATGAACAAGATTATGAAACATGTTTCCAAGTTGAAGATGTTTTTCTACCAAAAGGAGGATTTTTTGGTGTTTCGGCTGCGACTGGTATTTATTATATAATAAATATCAATTTAATTTTTATTTCAATATAATTAATTTATTTTATAATAATATTTCATTTAGGTGGTTTGGCTGATGATCATGATGTTTCTCATTTCTTAACACATTCTCTATATCCTCCTGGTCAGTTAAGGCCAGATCAAAAAGTATCTCTGGAGGAACAACAAAAGCTTAGTCAGGAATATATGGATTATCAGAAAAAATTAGAACAAAGGAAAGAAGAATATCGCAGGTAATATTGTAGATTTTAAATGCATATTTAATATATGAAGTTTGTTTTTAAAGTAATTTAATTTTAGAGATCATCCAGATGAACATCGTGAAAAAGAAGAATTCGAAGAATATTTTGAAACTGATAATCAAAGGGAGTTGCGACAAATTTTCTCTGGTCAAAGTCAAATGTTTGATGCGTTGCGCGAATTAAATAGGAAATTAGACAACATAGTAGGAACACAAGAGCGATCTTTAAGTTTAATATCTCAAATTCAAGTTGGTGGTAAAGTTTCTTTCAATTAATTGATATTAATATAATAGAATATAAATGTATAGAGAAAACTTAAATATGAAAAAAATAGGTGTGCAAGTAGGAGGTCAACCAGGACAACAAGTACAGCTGATTGATACAATTCGTCGGCAAGAAGTCGATACTCTTTTAAACAATCAAAATAATATATTAAATACTGCAAGAGAAATTAAGTCCTATGTAAATGAAGTATATTCCAAAGCTGATACCATTCTTAGTAATCAGGCCAGAGCTCCAACTGCTCAGGTGTCTATTGATATTTGATTTTGTTAATTTTTTTTAGCTTATAATGTTAAAAATTATTATTGTTTAGGTACAGCAAATGGGATATGATTATCATTCTCTTATTTCTGAAATGAGAGACGGACTTAATACACTAAAAAGAGATATCACTCAATTAAATACTAAAGTAAACAGTGGAGGAACAGATTGTCCAACAACGAATTGTTTAACAACAACAATGTTTTTACTTTTTGTGGCAATTCAGATGATAATTTTATTAGCATATAGCACGTACCGGTAAATATTTATCTCGTTGTATGATATATGATATGTTCATAATGTATATAAATTGAACTCAAATTAATCTTTTTGTTTACAGGGACAATAAAGAAGCACAGGCGAAAAAGTTGTATTAATATTTGTTTTTGATCCTACAGTGCAGAAGTAAAGGTATAAAAATAAATATCTACCTTTACATACTGACCCAATATTTTTATCACTTGTTAATCGTATTCGTAAAACATGCATTTTTGCTGAACATTTGTACAATAAATACATTCTTCATCTACAGTAGACCTAACACATATAATAAAGAGCAGTCAATGCTTCTAAAGCATGATAAAAGAAAATGCTCAGCTTGATATAATTCAATCATTTCGAATATATCTTTTAATGCGTCATATTTTTTGTCATTGTAAATCATATATAGACATAATATAAATATAAAGTGACAGAAAGTAGGCGTGAAATCGAACTGGATAATATAATATTTTTTAGATATTCAGTAATATTGAAATATGACAAATTTTGTCATATTTAGATGGTTGTGTATGATATATATTTTTTTATCATCGTTCATTAAAAAAGTTTGTGCTATGCGCACATTTTTTTTTTAACTATTTTCATTAATATTTTATTTAAAAAATTATTGTTTTTTTTTATACATTGATTTATAGGTAGTGTTAGCAAAAATGTATAAACATTTGTACTAAAATTTTGTATTTGAAATTAGCATATCAGATATCAAAAACTAAAACAATTTTTTGAAAAAATCTGATAGATCTTCTTTTTTTTTCTTTTGATCTGGTACTACATTCCCATAGGTGAACGAGTGTATAGATAAGCTCTACGTTTCTAACGTGACAGTTACTTAAAATTAAAAGTAAGAAATCGTTGATACGATTCTAACTATTCAAAGTAGTAGTTCTTTATGCTGTGTGCAAAAGTGACGTCGTACAATCACTACGTTCTTGAAGCTCTATAATAAGAAGATTTTTGTTAAACGAATACGTACTTTGTAAGAATATACCGTGTATCGAGAATAGCTGTGTAGACAGGAAGGACTCGATTTATTCGTAAGTTCGGTATTCTCGTCAACATTATTGCATTTGTAAAAGTTTATTGAAGATTGTAAATGTATAATGAAATATATCTGATAATAAAATTACTAATCAAAGAAACAAAGATTAGTTATTTAAGTTTAATAATAATGAATGCATTGATATAATGAAGAAAATTGAAGTGTGAAGTATGATTATATGAAAGTTAAACGATATCTCGAATAATCGATGTATCTCTCAAATGATTAAAGCGATTAATCGAAATTTAAGAAAATGTATGGTGTAAAGTGTATAATTCTTTTATTGTGATTTTCACTAAATTTTTAAAGAATTAGAAATGAATAGTGTTAATGTAAGTTATTAATATATTTGTTATATATTTTTCATTTTATTTAATAATATAACTGAATATTTTTTTTTGACAAGTAAAATATACGTTTTTATTCCTTTGTTTGTTTCCTTAAATATAATACTTTTCATTATTCAAATTAAAATGTTGCATATATTTTTATATTTTTGAATAAATATTTTAAAAATAATATATTTTTTTTAAATATCTATATAATTATGAAAATATAATTCAAATAAAATATTAAAATATGAAAAAATAATAAATTTTATATATAATTTTTATTAAAATTGCTAATAATTTTGTTATCTAAAAAAGAATTATATTTATATATAACTTTTTAAACAAGTATTTTGAAGTATTTTAAACAATAATTATTAAAAACTAAAAAGATATTTATGAATTTTTATTGCTTTAATATTTGTTAAAATGATTTCATTTATTATTTTTTTCATATTATGATATGAATATAAAATAACATATATAAATATATTCTTGTATTAATAATTAATATTAAACAATTTATTAACTCAAGTAAAATATAAATATTTTTAAAAACTGAATTTTTAAATTATATACATTTTAGAAATGCTTTTTTCATAAAAAAGAAAGAGGTATTAAATAGTATAAAATATAGTATATGTTATTATACTCTTAATAATATTATACATATGTAGATAATAAAACAGTGAGGTATTATGACTAAAAATAGAACTGATGACTAATTAGAACTCTGTAATGATGAATAATGAAAATTTTTTTATAATGTATAATATAAAATTTTAATATCTTAGATTTAATATCTTAAAATTTGATGAAAAATAATTTATTAATTATTATAAATTTATAATATAAATAATAATATTATATTATTTATTATTTATTATTCTATCAATTGTATAAAATACAAAAAAATAAATAAATAAAAATCACTTGAAAAATTTTATATATGCATTAAAATATAATATATATTATAAATTATTAATATTTTTTTCGTTAGGATAAGACAGTGATAAAATTTTAAATTTGGTTTTGATAGCCAGAAAAAATTGAGATTTCCTAGCCACGAAAATTGAGATTTATAAGTTCAAATATTTGATCTTTTATTCATTCAAGTACTTTGTAACAATCAGTATTAAACGAGGCGAGGAAGAGAAAACAGGTCGTGGTTAAATCTTGCGTATAATTCAATAAAAATAAAATTGATGCTTCCAAAAAAATAACTTCAGATCTGCAATGCGGCAAAAACATTTTTTTTACAAAAATTTTTTTTTGTGTTTTGTTTTTTCTTTTTTATTTATGTTTTCTTTTATGTAAAATTTATTTATGTGAAATATAAAATTTAAAAAATGTGGATATAATATATAAAATCTAACAAACTTTAATCAAATTAAAAAGCATTTAGATTAAATATTTAATTGAATTGAAATTAAAATGAAATTCATTATTATTTCGTGCATGATTTGCAATAAAAAATAATTTTATTTGTATTATTTACAAAATATATAATAATATTTATAAAATTTAATAATTAAAAATAATATAGTAATTAATTAAAGATAAACAATTTAAAGCTTCTAATAAATATTAATAATTATATTTTATAAATATTATATGATACTTAAGATAATCTTGATATTGTATTTTAATTTAATTTATAATTATTATTAATTTTTAATTTATATCTGTAATGTAACCGTTGATAAGAATATATACTTAATATTAATATAATATTATTTAACTGTTTAGTAACAATAAATATTCACGATAAAATTTAAATTTCGCATTATCCAGATTTCTAAGAAGTACGAATATTGAAATTCTAATTGTAACAACTTATTATTATTGATAATTAACTTATCTATGAATATAATATATGCAAATTATCTACATATGTATGTTCTTATCTTACATTACTTCATAGTTTAATTAGGTTCTAGAAAATTTGTTTACATATCTATACACATTATACTGTATTGCAGTTCTGTATATTTCAGATTTAGTATATTTATAACAATTCTTAATTTGCATATAACAAGAAAAATAGTTTATTTTCATATCGAAAATGATGTTTTATATGGAATTATTTTTTTATTTTAATAGAAAATATTGAAGTAAAGATATATTACATATTTTTTTATATCAAAAATTTTTACATTATTTAGAAATCAATACAGGTTTCTAGAATTGTTATACAAATATAGATAAGCAATATTAGAAATAATTAATAAAATATATAATTTGCGATATTAGAAACCAATAAAATTGAAATTTATAAATATTAGATTTTCGATTGCACAATGAAAAAAAATTAGAAACTGACGACTAATACAATGAAGTTAGAATTTACAATGTTATATTTTTTTATTACATACATAAAATACGCATCCAAAATACACATAATAATTAAATTTTTATACAAACTAAATAATATACAATTAAAATTACAAATGATAATGAATATTGATAACAGTATTGAATTAAAATTTACTACAATTAGATACTACAATTTTCGATATTTACTTAATTAAATTAAAAAAATATTATAAGAGGATACTGATAAGTGAATTAGATTCAATTGAATTAAAAAAATACTATAAACTACTAAGTGAATTAGAATCTACGATAATTATAACATAATTAAAACATCAAAATAAATCATCAACTGATAAACATATTTCACAATTCATTAGAATATTAGAATTTTAATATAAAATAATATCTTTTCTGTTGAATTTTTCTTTTTGGTTCTCAATCAACAATATTAAAATTAGAAAAAAAAAGTTAAATCATTATAAAAAATATAATCCATTTATCTTTCTTTTTCATGCAAGAAATCCATCAAAGCCGTACATTTTTCAAGGATAATCTCGATTAAACAAAAAAAAAAAAAAATCATGGAATAAATTAAAATATAATAAATGAAAACTTATCAATAGCCATTTTACTATTTTTTCCCCGAGGAAAATGTGAATCTCGACTTTAGGAAGGGGAGGGAAAAAAAAAAAAAACGAGAGGAAGTCATCGGGCTCGTCGAAATCTTTGCGGACATAGCTCGTTCAAGGAAAGACGTTCAAAGACGAGGAGTGAGGGGTAAAAATTGGAAATTCGGCGTATCTCAACCAGGATCGTCCATTTCTCTGTCACGTTTTCACCCTGTCAGAGTGTACCAGCCCCTTTGGCCGAGACTTGGCCAATAACAACGTGTACCTCGTGGCGCAGAATCCGCAGAATTCGACCCTCGTCGCGGCGAAATGCCTCGATTGGCGCGGCACGATCCAATCGCGAGCAACCCGATATTGATTCAAACCCTCTACCCCGAAAGCCGGGGTTGAATTGTTGAAACTTTTTTATCGGCGAAGTTGTAAAGTGTTTTATGGCCGAGCGGGGAAACTGGCGGCGGCGGTGTTACGCGATGACCATGAGTTATTAAAATTGCCGGGGACGGTTCGATGCTTTCGCGAATTAATGGAGAGAATTCGTCGGAATGGAACGATATTATGATTATTATCGTTCTCCATCCATATATCCATATATCCAGGATATGTTATGCTAAACTTCGCTTTTCCCCGACACGTTCTTCATACGAATTTCTCATCACTCGAGACGATTTTTCTTGCAGTACTCTTTTTTTTAACTTAACGAACGAACTTAAGTTAAGTCGAAAGTTATCTTTATAGAGAATGAAATCGACGTATCGTTTCAGAAGTGTCGTGTAAATTTTCAATCGGAGTTTTCCTTCCAAATATCGTCAGCTTCGAGAGGGTTGTTATTGTCGTAGCGAAATGGATATTTATCGGGAGGGTGAAGGATGAAAAAAAAGCAGCCCCTCTTGAAATAACAATTTAGACAAAAAATTAGCTCCACTTTGCTGTGTAAGCAAAAGTTACTCTCTCGTATAAATGGCGCGCGCCTATTAGCACGACAAACTCTACAAAAAATGTATAGGGGAGGATGAAACTGTCTGGGCCATTTGTACGTAATCAAATTTATGTTATTATACGAAAAAAAAAAAAAAAAAAAGAAAAGAAATGGAATTTTCAAAGAATCCAAATTTCAATCCAGTTATAGAGAAAATGTATCTGATCGATATTAATATCTGTAACTTAACAATTATTCGCAAAACTCAAGTCTAATTTCCACGCTATAAGAACTTCATTTAAATTTCATTTTTTCCCTCGAGCAGAGAGAGAGGGATCGCATAACGTACCAAGCTCGCTTCAATAAATCAGAAACTCGATTTTGCGTGTCCAATCATCGATAGTGCAAATCATGGGGAATGGAGATGCTGTGTGACGAATTGGAATTCATTCTGTCACGTGTGTACATCTGCATCAATGCGTTTGTGTTATAGATTCGTATAAATAAACAATATTTCATATAATAATATTCATATAAATAAATATTCTATACAGAGGATTTAAAAAATTCGTACGAAAAATCTTATTCCTTATTTTTATTAATTTTTACTACGTTTAATTATTTCCTTACACTCGATATATCTAAAGAATCTTTAATTAAATTTTATTAAAATTTAAACGTTTTATTTATTATCTTACACGGAGGAAAACCAATTTTATTAAATATTTTATTTGATTATATATTATAATAATATTATATAATATTATATTATTATAATTATATTATATTATTATATTATTATAATATTATAATAATATTATATAATAATATATTATATATATTATAATAACTGCTTTAAACATATATAAACATGTATATGGAAACACATAAATACAGACCAATATCCAAAGTGTACGATTAAATATTTTATTAAATATTTTATTTGATTATTACAAGCACTGCTTTAAACATATACATGTATATGTATATTACGCATATATGGAAACACATAAATACAGACTAATATCCAAAGTGTACGATTCACTGAAACCGGTCTGAATGCGAGGAGAGATGATTTAGGATCGTTGGGGACGCAATTCGACGAGCGATTTGCTTGATCGAATTGCGTATATCGATTCGATTGATTAAAAGCATTGGGTGGCATTTTTTGGAGGGGGCTCGATTGAAAGTCATATTCGTGCGGGGGAGGGGGAGGGCCGCGTTTTGTCAGGATCGTGTTATCGTTACTTAGGTTCCAACCCCTGGTGACGATCCACCCCTAATTTTATTCATATACGTTCATATCTTCGTTCGATTTGGTTTAATGTAGGATGTGCAACGACGATTAATTCACGATTTATTCGATTTATTATTACTTGCGCTTGTTGAGTGATGCACGAATGAGATTGGATTATATAAGCAATGGATGGATAAATATTAATCCCTCTGTCCGAAAATATGGTATACATTTGCGAAAAAAATGTTAAATTCATTTTATTATCACAATATAAGTAAATATAAATAATTTTAGTGTAATCCAAATTTAGTTAAAGTGAGATTTAGCCTCGTTGAACGTATATACTTTTTAGCTAATCGATCTTCATAATGAAATTTTATCTTATTTATATGAAAAATTTTATAGGAATTTCAACATAATTGATTCCATACACGTTCGTAATGTTATAAAAATGTTATCAAGAGTATTTCTCTCTAATTTATTAAATGTATTTTGAACACATTCAATTGTGTTTGGCGAAGCTTCGTGTTGTAGTGATTGAATAGAATTAAAAAATCCTAAATCGAGAACATTTAAATCAGGACTATTTGGTGGTTGTTGACTTAAATTGAATATTCCAATTATCAGTAGAACTTGCAGCAACAATATCTTTATTATTATCAGAGGAACTTTGCAACTTTATTAATAGCACCGTGTTCTAATTTTTCTTTGTTATTCATATACTGTAATAGCTGTTTCAAGATAATGTTGTTCATTAGTCAATTGTTTCGATTTAGCATCTCTTCTTTGTAAATTCATCTTACTTGGGTTAAAATTTTTCATTTTGAAATTACAGTGATTATTTTATTTTTCTTAGAGAAACTAATTTTTGGTTTTCAAATTCCAACTTAATTCAAAAGCAATGACTGTCAAATATGTTAGATTATTTAGCTATTAATATAAACAATATCAATATAATGAGTATTGTTAGTTGATTTCGAAATTCTAGATAATTTAAGATTTTCTTTCAAATGTATACCATTTATTTTCGGACAGAGAGAGTAATTGGAAATATTATATCGATTTGCTGTATAAATTTTTACGCAGTTTTTGTTATTTTTTTTCTTGAAGATTTTGTTCACATAAGGATAGGAATTATATTCGAATATTTTAGAATAAGAAAAAATAGCAATAGGACACGTCTGAAGATTCACTGAACGGGCAACAATAAGAATTTATCGAGCAAGAAAGAGGACTGCGGATGATGACATTTATAATCTTCCACGAGGAGCGTAGATCAACGATGTTTTTGCTCGACTTATAGGGGTGCCCCCTGAATTCGATTTTAATTATTATTAATCGTTTTTCATCACGAGAAGGGTTCCCAATTTTCCCCATTTTCATAATTTTCGTCTTCTAAACGTCTCGTCCTTGTTAATTAGCTTTCGGCCTCTTTCTTAATAAAAAATTATTATCGTATTTATATTCCATCGAAGAGACATTTTCAAAATCTATCTTTTCATAGATTTCAAATTTTAGAAGATCATTGTAGAGAAAAATTGAGTGAGACGAATTCATAAAAAATAAACAGACTGTCATTCATGGAAAATGCACAGAATACTCACGATATATGAAAATATACAAAACATTCAAATCAAAGTACATATTAAAAAGAGTAAAACGTATCTTTATTCCATTACTATAACAATATTCTAAAAATCAATAAATATTCAAACATAAGAATCTCGAAATAAATATCAATTACCCAAAATCTCAAAGCCCTTTTTTTCGCTCCAATCATTATTCCTTTTTCCCAATATAACCCATATAAACATAATCCACCGCTGTTACAGGGGGTGAACAATGGAGAGACGAGGAAACATAGCGAGCAAACGAGAAGGAGACGAGAGAAAGAAAGAAAAAAAAAAAAAAAGAATGGGAGCTATACCACTTAAGAGGAAAGTATCGAGCCACTTAAGCGGTAATCTGTCGAGGAGCGTCCTCTCTCTCTCGTTCGGCAGGGATGGTTTGTGTACACTGGCCAGCCGTCGTCAACCCTTGTGCTTGGGGCGTGCAGCTCGCCGCAAGGGTAAGCAACTTTTGTTTCAGATCTCGACGGGGGCCTTCCACGAGGATTTCGGATGGAACGTGGATGGACGCCACCCACTCAGGACGGTCAGTTTATGCGGTTTCCGGATATTTATGGGGTGCAGGAACGATCCGAAGGGGTGGTGACCGCGGCTATATATCCTACAAATTGGACGCGGAAACTCGTGAAAATGCGAGCCAATGGCATGATCGAATTTCCGCTCTTCGTACGAGCCCGGTCTATTGAACTTTCGAAACCATCCGATTTAACCTTCTCCAAAGAGATGGATCACTGTTTGCTCTTTATAGTCGTGTTCGGTATGGGTCGAGGAATCAGATCCATTTGTATCCATTTGCGAATTTAGGTAAATTAATCATCGATTGTTGCGGCAGATTCAATTTTTAATCAGTTATTGTTTGGATAATATGAATGGGATGATGTTGAATGGAAACAATTTTGAAATATGTTCTGAATATTTGTATGGAATATTTTCTGATAATGAAGAAATTCTTAAAATTACTCTAGTATAATAATATAATAAACATGTAATAAAAATACTTAAAATACTAATCTTTCTATAGATTAGAAAAAATAATCCTTATTATGATATATCATAATAGCACTTCAGATCACATATAATACATCAAATAGCACTTTAAGATTTTACAAGTAAAAAAAAGAAATCTGTAAAAGGATGTGTTATTTCTCACAATCAATTTTTAATTCAATTGTTGTTTGGAAAACACGAATAGGATGATGTTGAATGGAAACAATTTTGAAATATGTATTGAATATTTTTTGATGACGAAGAAATTCTTAAAATTAGTGTAACAATTGAATATAATAGATACATAATAAAAATACTTCAAATACTATTCTTTTTATAGATTAGAAAAAATGATTCTTATTATGATATATCATAATAGCTCTTCAAATTACATTAAAATATTATAAGTAAGAATTTGGAAAAGAATCTATTATTTCTCATAATCAATTTTTAATCAGTTATTGTTTGAAAAACATGAATGGGATGATGTTGAATGGAAACAATTTTGAAATATATTGTGAATATTTTCTGATGATGAAGAAATTTTTAAAATTACTCTAGTATAATAATATAATAAACATGTAATAAAAATACTTAAAATACTATTCTTTCTATAAATTAGAAAGAATGATTCTTATTATGATATATCATAATAGCACTTCAGATTACATTTAAATAAGAATCTAGAAAAGAATGTATTATTTCTCACAATCAATTTTTAATCAATTGTTGTTTGGAAAATATGAATGAGATGATGTTGAATGGAAACAATTTTGAAATATGTTTTGAATATTTTCTGGATGAAAAAATTCTTAAAATTACTCTAGTGTAATAATTGAATATACACATAATAAAAATACTTCAAATACTAATCTTTCTATAGATTAGAAAAAATAATTCTTATTATTATATATCATAATAGCACTTCAGATCACATATAATACATCAAATAACACTTTAAAATATTGCAAGTAGAACTCTGTAAAAAGACATGTTATTTTTCACAATCAATTTTTAATCAATTGTTGTTTGGAAAACATGAATAGGATGATGTTAAACAATTTTGAAATATATTTTGAATATTTTCTGATGACGAAGAAATTCTTAAAATTAGTGTAACAATTGAATATAATAGACACATAATAAAAATACTTCAAATACTAATCTTTCTATAGATTAGAAGAAATAATCCTTATTATGATATATCATAATAGCACTTCAGATCACATATAATACATCAAATAACACTTTAAGATATTGCAAGTAGAAATCTGAAAAAGGATTATTATTTCTCACAATCACCGCTTCAACGATAACAAGTGCTCAGCTTGACTCACGCAAAATTAATCTGAATATATCATACGTATCGATTGCATCAAACTTCATGCAATCGGCTCGTCGAACAATTATTACTCTCGATTCGACAAACTGTTGAGAGAAGAGAAAACAATGATTCACAAGCATCGAAAAATACGCAAATAATAGATTTACAGAAACTAAGTGGCACGATGAATTACGAGCGATCGTGTACGTCGGTTCACGGCGCATTGTACGCGATCACTTGTAATTTAATATTCGCACCCCGTGAACGCGTTCATTACTTAAGTCGACACCCGGCACGATGCATCCCTTCGCTCGTACATCCATGATCATTCTACCAGGACTAATGCACCGTGCGGCCAAATGTTCGATGCGATTTAAATGCCGGGGGATAGTCAAGTATCCCGTCTACGGTAGTTAACACCCCCTTATTCCTTTCCTCCAGGGGCTTGTTGACCGACGTTTCATTCCGAAATCCGCGTCTCCTTTCATCTATCCTCATCTATCTCTGGAAATTTATCTCGACTCGTTATTGGAAAAATTGATTTACAAATGAAGGATCGAGAATCTCTCGTTAAAATTGTTTAAAGATTTAGACAAGATAGATCTTAGAAAAGATCTCTAAATTTGTCTCGAAGATTTAAGTTGGTTTAAGTTGGTTTTATTATTAGAAAAATTTATTTACGATCGATGAAGGTTGAGATTGGCGTAAGTTGAAGGAAAATATATATATAGAAAATATTAATGGTTAAGTGGATCGATTATACCACGTGATATTTCATTTCGGTTAGGGGAATTTCTTGCGTTAAAACATTTGACACGACGAGAGGGTTAATTTTACGAGGCAAATTACGAGCGACACGTGTGCTAATTCGAGTTTATAATTTTAATGGCGCGCGTAGAAATGGTACGACGATTCTCGCTGATTTAATTAACCCCAGGGGTTCCATCTCGTGTGTCGTTACGAGTAACACGGTACTCGACGCTTCGCTTTGAAACAATGAGGAACAAGCGGCCAAACAATTACAATAAATCATACAGAACGATCATCGTTATCGCTCATGCAATTTTTATTCTTAGGATCATACAAATTTTCTTCACAAACTTACAATGATTTAATATATTTCTCTAATAATTCTGCAAATAAAGTATTATTTAATAATTCTTGCACTTTTTATTTTTAGGATCATAGAAATTTTCTTCACAAAATCATGATTTAATATATTTTCCTAATATTTCCTCAAATGAAGTATCATTCAATAATTCGCTCTTGTACTTTTTATTCTTAGAATCATACAAATTTTCTTCACAAATTCACAACGATTTAATATATTTCCCTAATATTTCCTCAAATAAAGTATCATTCAATAATTCCCTCTTGCACTTTTTATTCTTAGAATCATACAAATTTTCTTTATAAACTCATAATAATTTAAAATATTTCCCTAATAATTCTTCAAATAAAGTATTATTCAATCATTCCTTCTTGCACTTTTTATTTTTATGATCATAGAAATTTTCTTCATAAATTCACAATTTAATATATTTCTCTAATAATTCCTCAAATAAAGTATTATTCAATAATTCCTTTTTTTCTTAGAATCATAGAAATTTTCTTCACAAACTTACAATGATTTAATATATTTTCCTAATATTTCCTCAAATAAAATATTATTCAATAATTCTCTCTTGCACTTCTTATTCTTAGAATCATACAAATTTTTTTCACAAACTCACAACGATTTGATATATTTCTCTAATAATTCCTCAAATAAAGTATTATTCAATAATTCCCTCTTGCACTTTTTATTCTTAGAATCATACAAATTTTTTTCACAAACTCACAACGATTTGATATATTTCTCTAATAATTCCTCAAATAAAGTATTATTCAATCATTTCTTCTTGCACTTTTTATTTTTAGGATCATAGAAATTTTCTTCATAAACTTACAATAATTTAATATATTTTCTTAATAATTCTGCAAATAAAGTATTATTCAATAATTCTTGCACTTTTTATTTTTAGGATCATAAAAATTTCCTTTATAAACTCACGATTTAATATATTTCCCTAATATTTCCTCAAATGAAGTATCATTCAATAATTCGCTCTTGCACTTTTTATTTTTAGAATCATACAAATTTTCTTCATAAACTCATAATGATTTAAAATATTTCCCTAATAATTCTTTAAATAAAGTATCATTCAATAATTCCCTCTTGCACTTTTTATTCTTAGAATCATACAAATTTTTTTCATAAACTCATAATGATTTAAAATATTTCCCTAATAATTCTTCAAATAAAATATTATTCAATCATTCCTTCTTGCACTTTTTATTTTTAAAATCATAGAAATTTTCTTCAGAAACTCACGATTTAATATATTTCTAATAATTTTTCAAATAAAATATTATTCAATCATTCCCTCTTGCACTTCTTATTCTTAGAATCATACAAATTTTTTTCACAAACTCACAACGATTTGATATATTTCTCTAATAATTCCTCAAATAAAGTATTATTCAATCATTCCTTTTTACACTTTTTATTCTTAGAATCATACAAATTTTCTTTACAAACTCACAACGATTTAATATATATATATATATATATTTATAGATATAATATATTAATGATTTAATATAATTATAATTCCATTATAATTATACTATTGTCGCAGCAAATAAGATATTATTCAATAATTCGAATAAGTCACATCATAAAATTCATTTTATTCGCTCACCAATAAAAAAATTTTACTTAACTACTGATCGATAAATATTGAAATTACACGTAGAGACAAAAAATGAATAAAGATCGAGAATTATTGGAGAAAACCGAGGCGAGGATATTTACGACGTAGAGCGAAGCCCGTTGGAATTAATTACGCTTGGACTTCGATTTTTCTTGGTGGGGTTCCACGGATCCCAAGTCGTACGAAGCAGAGGAGGGTGGCTCCTCAGGTTCCATAGTTCTTCACTCGAGGGTGGCGCCCCCGCCGTGCTTCCGGTATCCGGTTCCGCCGCCGATTTTTATGCGGGCAGGGGAGCCGGGATGATTCCATGGAATCTGAAAAGTCAGTGGACCGAGAACGGGGAGGTCGAAGGGAGGATGAATCCTCGAAGTGAAGGGAAGGGAGCAGTTATGGCGGGGGAAAAAGCGGCGATACGTCGTCACATCCGCTTGGACGAGCCGAGAATCACGACGTGTCATTTGTCAGCGCGTCACGCTTTTTCCGGAAGCTGCGACGCTCGCGGGGGATGAATGACGCGCGCGTCCGCCGGAAGTCGGCGCGCTAATCGTTCTACGTAGGAACGTGCACGATCGATGATTGGATAGAAAACGATAGAAGGATCTAAGGAAGAAACGGTTGTTTGGCAAATAATACAATTTCTCAATCGAAGAAGTTACATTTATTGAGAATATTTCTTTGAGATATCTTGATCATCTTCGATGATGATGATCAAATATCGGAACAATCTGCAATCTGTCGAAGTATTTATTTATTTTAATAATAATAATTTAATAAAATGATCCTGATTGAAAATACATATCTATCAATTTTGAGAAGAAATAATTTTCTTCCCAATAATCGTAAAAAGTTGGAATGAAATTCCGTTATTTCGATTTTCGATTTTTAATTAATTCTTAAAGAATTAAATTTCCAATATGATATGAACGACGACGAAATTAATATCCTAGGAGGAATAAAATTGTTATAAAATTTCCCTGTTAAAATGTCCAATAACCGTTACGCTGTAAATCATGGCCCCACGGTTCAGGGAAGTCTCCAAGAGGAAAAGATCTTTCTACCCATAAATTCTTTTCGAATTTACGATTCACGCGTTCCCGCGTTAGACACGGGTGATTTCGATACCCGCACGCGCTTCACTCTTGCTCTCGGTACTCTTGCATACATCTCCCCTCCGTGTATACCGTCCAGAAGAATTTGTCAAATCATCCTCGACTGAACTCGCAAGGGTTTGTTCTCCATTGTACTCTTTTAGGGGCTTGTGATGTATCTCTGTATTCCCTTTATTCCGACGCCCAGAGAATCGTAAAGTATATGAGGTAGAAACGGTTGAATTTCGTATCGAGTATTATAGAGAGAGAGAGAGAGAGAGAGAAGGTGAGAGAAAGAGAGAGAGAGAGAGAGAGAGATCTCGAATTATTATTATATAAAAAAAGGAAAAAGAAAAATAAATAAAACTTGAGAAATACTATATTACAATTAAAAATTGGTTTCGAGTATATATACGGTATATTAAAATTTTATTCTGAGATATTAAAGAAGAAATATGAAAATATCTTCTATTCCTCCATATTGGAAATATTTAAATTGTATAATTCCATTCAAGATCGAAGATATTTTCTTATTTATGTTAAAAGAAATGAAATAATTTTAGTTAAAATAAGCGAATATTAGGAAGAATATTATTGATGGATAAAACTTATTCGAATATTGAATATATTTTTATTAAAGTTTTTGTTAAATTCGCGAATAAAAATTGCTTGGAAACAACTTCGGCAGAAAGGTCGAAACGAGTAGATTTATTCGGGGGAAATTCTCGAACGAACGGTGTATTCGTTCTTCGAGCTTGCATAATACGAAATATATCTTATCTGCGTATCCCGAGCAACGGCAATCGATTTAGTAGATCGTAATCTGGCTCCGGGTATCAGGATCGAAAACCTTTCAGAAAAATGAATTTATTCGTGAATTTATATCCACCGTTTCCCGTCATCTCGTTCATAAATCATCCCCATCGAGGACGCGGATGAATCCACATAGTGGAACGCGAAGAAACAACCCGCCCCCTTGTTGTACGAGACTTTGGCAACTTCTCCCTCGTAGAAGAATTCTTCTCGAATTCACCCTTTTTGCCCGCAGTTAATCCTCCTCTATTGTTAAACGTCACGTAAATCGCTGTGTCAAGCGGAAGAATTATGATTCTTTTAACAGAACCTAGTTTTTCCTTTTTAAAAAAAAAAAAAAAAATCACTCGAAGAGGTTTAGGGTTTAAGAGACTTTATACGAAACACGAATGATGCTTTTTAATCGACTAGTCGAGATAGAAATTGATCGATGTTTTTTTTTTTTTGTCTTATTATATACTATAGAGAAAATTATTATTTATTCGAAGAGTAATATCATTCTTTAATTAAAATCGTTACTTAATTTTACGATGCTTTTACAATAAGATACATTAAAAATTTTAATTCAGTAATTTAAGAAACAATGGAATTGAGAATATATTCAATATTCGAATAATTTTTATTCCACGAGTAATATATTTTATTTGTTTTAACTGAAATTATTAATTTTAATCTTTTAGAAGTTTTGATGTTTCCACATGTGAAATATAATACATCTTAAAAATCTTAATTTAGTAATTCAAGAAGTAATTCAATGGAATTGAGAAGAATATATTCAATATTCGAATAAGTTTTATCCATCAGTAATATTGTTCCTTTATTCGCTTATTTTAACTAAAATTATTAATTTTAATTTTTTAGAAATTTTGATGCTTCCACACGTGAAATAAGATACATCTTAAAAGTCTTAATTCAGTAATTTAGGAAGCAATGGAATTTTAATAATTTTTATCGACGAGTAATATATTTTATTCGCTTGTTTTAACTAAAATTAGTAATTTTAATCTTTTATAAGTTTTGATGCTTTGACATGTGAAATAAGATACATTAAAAATCTTAATTCAGTAATTCAGGAAGCAATGGAATTGAGAAGAATATATTCAATATTCGAATAATTTTTATCCACGAAAAATTTATTTTATTTCTTTTAACTAAAATTATTAATTTTAATTTTTCAAAAGTTTTGATGCTTCCATACGTGAAATAAGATACATTAAAAATTTTAATTCAGTAATTCAGGAAGCAATGGAATTGAGAAGAATACATTGAAAAATTCGAATAAAATTTTTGAAAAATTGATTGCACGGGTGAAAATTCAACGGGGCTGAAAGATGTAGAAAAGCTTGTGGAGATTGTGGTTTTCGGAACGGATCCGTGGGATGGAAGTCAGTTGGAATTGACAGAAACTGGGAGAGCCACTGGCTCCAGACATCCTGGCGCCGTCGCGACGCTTCCCAGCTTTTGGCAAAACACATCCTATCCCCGTCGTGTCCTGGAAGCGGGCGCCTAGTTTTTTTATGGCCTCCGCCACCGCGACCCCCGGTTCCACGTTCCCCCATAAAATCTCGTCTCCTCGTTGCCCTGACCCCCTACGACCTCTCTATATCTCCGCTGCATCCTCCTCCTGTTCCTCTTCTTTTCGTGGAATACGAGCAAGCTTGATGATAGCGGAGCCCCCGCTTCTGGAATGGGGAACGGCACGTGTCGATCTAGAAGATTAGTTTCCAACTACGGATAGCTTTGAGTTTATTCATCGTTGGAAAACGAATGGAATTATTCCACGATTCGGTTGTGTAATTGATTTCATTTGAAAATTTTCGTATACTGTATAATATTCTTGTCATATACGATCGTATTAGAGAATTAATTCTCAATAATTTAACTTTTTAACGAGGTAAGTGAATTCTTTGGAATCTCTGGTCTCTGGAAAAAGTCTTTGTTTTAAGTTATTTTATTTACCGTTCGATCTAAGATTTTTTTTTTTTTCGAGAAAGAAATTCTTCGAGAGAGAAATCTACAAGCTTAACTGATTCTAGGAAAAAAATTAATATTTTCGCGTTATACGATCGAATCGAGTATTTTTCTTTTGATTAATTTCATTATTTTCAAAATTCCATTTCAGATTCTAATCTAATCCCAAGCGATTTCATTTATTCGAATACGATTCACGATACATCGACTCGTCCGTATCTGGAAGAAATCTGATTTTATCCCATCGAAACCATTGGAAGATATTGATATTTCTCGATTAAGTTTCTACGTCACCCATTTATGGAACAGTTGACTCATTCTTACGACTTCGATGTATCAAACTCTCGAAGAGAGATATCAATCTGATTCGGTGGCAAATAAAGTTTTCTCCCGCATATAGCGGAGAAACTTTCTAGAATGGGTGTACGCGTGATTTCGACGACAGGGCGCATCGCGAATAGGACAAAGGGGACGATAAACTTGTTCTGTTCGGAAGGAGAGGGAAATTGGTGGAACGAGGCATCTCCGGGAGAGAGAGGGGCGAAGGAGACGGGGAAGTTGCTCTTATATTTATTACCGTTCAAGGGCGGAGAAGTTGGTATCTCATGGTTTGGTCCAAAAATGAGTTGGCACGAGATCGACTGACAAATGATCAATCGATTCGTTTGTTCGCCCATCCAAGAGATGTTAATCGTGATAAGATGTCAGAGATGGATGCCTTTTGCTTCCGTTGTTTGCTATAGGGCTTGAGATAATGGATGATTTTTAATTGTGTAGCAATATTCTGTAAGATTAATTTGAAAGATTAAGGTTAAGATCAAGATCCATAAATGTGTATACTTTAAAAAGTAAATAATATTATTAATATGTTAAGATGGAAGGATTAGTATTCTCTTCTAGCAACTTTTATTATCAGTTTATTGTATTATTGTATTATTTTAATTTCAATTTTATCATAATATTATATTCAATTTATCATAATATTTATAGTGTTTTCAGAGTGTTAAAAAGTTTTTTTTAAGTGTGTAATAAAAACAGGAATTAATTGTTGTTTGTATATTGATATAAATAATATTTGAATTTACAATAATTATTGGAAAGAAAATTAAAATAGTTTATTAAAAAACTAAAGAAATTGATTTAATAGTTATATAATTATATATAATGTGAATATTTAAAAAATATTTTAAGAATTGTTTATTTCAGAAAATATTTTTGTACATATTTATTTATTAAAAAAAAAAGAATATCTTAAATATATTGAAATATCTGTAAACAATGAAAATATTATCGCCTAATTCGACGTAAGCGGTGCTTGCTCCATCTTGGAGGCCGCGCAGGAAACGGATGATAAGGCAGGCCAAGGCTAACGTTTCTCGTAGGAGAAAAAGCTTTTTCCTCGTACGGTAAAAAAGCCGAGATGAATGAAAATTGAATTACAAGCGCTCTTCTGGCAGTTGTCCAGCTGAAACTTTTCTCTTCGACTTTGTTGGAAGCGCAAGATTTATCTCTTGTTATCCACTTTTGAATCAATGTTGGTTTGCCCTCGTTTCTTAAAAAATCCTTGAGAAACGATCTTAAAATGTATCACGGCGACTTTCTGTAAATATACGTCGCATCGAAATAACGATTTGTTATAGAAATAATAAAGCGATTTATTAGTTTTTTTGTTTTTACTCACAATTTATTTGAAATTTATAAGACAGTCGAAATTATAAAATTTTACGAGATAAATGACAATAATTTTAGAAATAATACATTATGACATAGAATACTGCTCGTTAAAATTGTAACACTGTTACAATGATAAAGTAGATATTATTAAGATCTTGGCAACGAAATACTACGACCTTGCGTATTATTAACTACGTTAATGTTTCTTTTATTCTCATGCAATTCTAAATTTTGTGTTTACATGTTATACAAGATACTAGAAGAAATATGAAAAAGCATTAAAAAAGATTCAAGACGATTGATTCTAACCTTACTTTCGATCAATGTTCGAAAATATCGATATCTGTAAAAAAATTTGTAAAACAATTACCATAAAATTAATCTCCTTTAATCTATTTACTTCTTTTAAACGAAATCATAGCTACGCCATTGAACATCTTCCTTCTAAACGCGTGATATCTTTATCAAATAGGCCAGATACGAAAATTGCGTAAAACTTGGTATCTATAACGATCAACAAACATACTTTTCTCGATTCGAAGCCTGATCCGAAAAATCTCAACACTCGCGCGTTAGGCCATTTGAAATGCAGGTCGTGCCCACGTTCGTCCGGTATATCGAGCATCGCCCACGCCCACGACAGGTCTATGCACAGGTGCATTCTGTTCGGCGACAAGGTGGAAAAAGGTCGCCCACGTAAGCGAACAACGATCGAGTCCGGCTTGTGACGCGTGAGGAATGCGAGGAACGCGCGTGAGTTTACGCTGCCCACGCGATTAGAAGAAGCAACAGGCTGTTAATCGTCCATTTTATTCGTCAATGATCTCGTGGACGTCGATCGTGGACGTTGCTCGCCACGTCGAACGGGAGGAAATCGGCGGCCACTTCCTTCGAACGTAGATAAATAACGGAAGGCCGAATGTGTGTCACCATTTCACGCGTATAAACTCTTCCCTCTATTCTCTATGTGATCCCGTGGTTATATAACGATCTTACAAAGAGAAGAATTGTTTCTTGTTTCTTGTTTCGTTATTTTTATGAAGTTGTATGGAGAAAGTGCGCGTATGAAGCTCTTTTGGACGCTTATTTTGAACGGATAATGAACTGGCGAATGGCAGTCGAAGTGGTACATAGTACTTAATAGTGAGTGGTGCGTTTTAGAGGTTTTACGGTAGATTTAAAATGAAGCGTGAAGATTTATATTCATCGAGTGCGTTCGGTAAGTGCGATGCTTTTTGTGCAATATCAAGTTGAAGTTCGTGGATTGGATACGGATTAATTAGAAGAGTGGTGATTTTTCGAGGGATTTTTTTTTTTTTAATTTTTGAGAGAGAAAGTAAGTTTAGATTTTATTTTATATCAATATTTTTACATATTTATAAAACGTATCGTATATATAAGTAATAATTCTTAACGAACTACCAAAAATTATTTTTTAAAATTATTTACATTATAATTTGATGATAATTTTCAAATAATTTAATAAAATTTTTCACATTTACTAATGTACGAAACATGTTGGGCGACAATGAACACATTTTAAAACTATGCAAATTGCAATTACGTGAATAATACACGATAACAAAAAAACGTGATGTCATCGATGTACTCATACTCTAAGAAAACTAATATTTCTAGGCTCCGTTCTCACTCTGTTATTCAACAAGTTAAAATTACATGCTGTTGAAAATAAGAAAAAAAGAAAAGGAAAAAGAAGAACAGAGATTAACTTCTGTTTATATCTGTCTATGATGAATTTTTTTTTAAATGTGATTTCCACGGAATACGATACACAGAGTAGCGCGTTACATCATTGCATACTACGAAATACACGCTTCTGAATGGAGACTGGCATGACCAAATTTGGTGCGGTCTCGATTCTGTATCCAACGCTGGATTTATTTCGAAATTTTCCAATAGACGACTTTAACGAACCTTTTAAAACGTTTCGCTGAATTTCCACGATTTTTTTCCAATTTTTTCCAGAGTTCTCGGTATAATTTTCAATCGCGACGATGGATTTTTTTCAATCGCTTTCCTTAATACCGTCAAAACCCTTTAGGGAAGTGAGACACGTACAAAAGCCCTTCGTTGTGTTTTCTTGTCACGCGCGTGAGTTTGGATCTTTTTTATTTTTAGAGGAAAGTCTGTTTATTTGGATTAGTTATTTGCATGAAGACAGGGAAGTATGCAGCGTGTCGAGGCCCGCGCGATATCATTATCGATTATTAGACTGGTAGAAAGTTTTCCAAATCGGAAATATTCGCGTAATTCGATATATCTATTGTTACTTGGAAATTATTTATTGATAATTGTGATACGCTTTCTGGATATTTATCGAATTTATTTAAATTTTATTACTTTGTAATTGAACTGCAGAAATACAAAATTTAAATATAATATTTTTAACGAAAATCAAAGAATTTTTCATTATATTCATATATATGTATGTAGTAATATTAATATTTTGTAAAATAAAATTTTTATGGAGTGGATTTACATATCGAAAGTAATTAAGAATGATGTTATTATATAATTATTTAAAGATACGTTTTTATTAATTATCGAATTTATATATAATTGCATTTAAAGATATTTTACATTAATATAATTTATATATAATTGCATTTCAAAATATTTCATTGATAAATTTTATTATATTTATATGAAATTATTGATAAAATAAAAAAAATTTTAAAAATAATATACTTTATCATGGTAATACACTTTATTTTATATTTTATTTTATCATTTAATTCATTGTTGTGTTTATAATTGAATTTTTAACACCATTTAAATTTTAATTCATTTCGATTAATATTACGATAATAAATATAAAACATTAATTTTCAATATCACAATTATCATTATAATTCGGAGTATCGGAACTTCGTTAATTTTATATTGGAATATTAAAATAATTGAAAGAAAACATTTTGTATTCGAAAATCGATAAAAAAAAAACTAGAAAGAAAAAAACATTTTTCGGAGCCGTTTCTGGGTACTCAAGCTACCTTAATTTTTTCGTGACTCGAGCCGTCACTGACACAACGAACGAGAGGAACACGAAACTGAAACGGCCGGGAGTCGCAAGAGTGTTGTCGGACGTGTGGTTGTGGCCGAAGTGACAAATTGATTTTGTGCAACGAAACAGGGCTTCTTTTCTATCTATGGATATTTTTCACGGTGAGTAGAATCTACCAATGAACCGATAATATCTCGAAACCGGCGGCTGGTGGTGATGCCGCCGGTTCCTATTGATTTTTCCGTGACTTCCGACAGATGGGCGTGCTGCCCTCGTTTAGACTTTTCCGATCGTTCCTGTTCATTTTCTCGCCGATAAAACGCGAACTCTTGTGTTATTTTATTAATCGTTCAGGCCTGTATGTAATCTCTCGACTGTGCATGACCGTATACGTCTGAGAGTCGGTATGCATTACGGGCGAGCTAACCTCAAAAACGAAGGGAGTTGGACCACCCAACGGGTGTCTCCCGAAATAGAGATGATTCACAACATCGCGACAAATTGACAGCTCGTATCCTTTCTGCGTTAACTTTTATTGCGTGCTTTTGTTCCGTATTTTGCAAATTACAATACATCGAACAGATTTTAGAAAATGCTGTGTTAGTGCTAGTGCTCTTTCCAGTGCTCTTCCCTCTTCCTCTCGTGTCTCTTACGTTTCGTTAAATGCGCGACGTGCCAAAACAATAGGACCGGAGAAAATCAATAGGCAGACTGTAAGAGGTTAAATAGGGAAACCCATCTGCTACCACTGTGCACGAGACTTTATTAAGTTTCTGCGTTTGGCTAAGTTCGCTTGTGTCCGGGACACTAGAAAATTCGTTCTTGTTTCACGTCGACGATTTTACGACGCTTTTTAATTCTTCGCGATGTCAGCAAACCTTTTGTGTTTCTTTTTCTTTCTATTTTCCCCCTTTTTTTCTCATCGCGGTAATTTTCTCGAGGAATCTTAGTAGAGATTTTTTTTCGTATCGTGCTCTTAAAGGTAATTTTTAATTATTATTTTTTTTTAAATTCTATTTTAAAGATTTCTTTGGAGAAAAATTTGTTTTATACATATAATATTTTTCTTCGATGTATAGCAATAAAAATAATACGTCAATGTTCGATTAACTTCAGTTCTTTAAAGAATATTGCCAAAGTAAAATCCATTTGATTTTTTAATAGACTTGTTCATAATGATTTTTTAAAAGCGCGATTTATTGGATTTTCATTGGACTTCTATTAATTTTTACCCTTTGATAATCGCTAATTATTTTTTTTCATTTATATTTCATTTGTTTATTTCTTGTAAAATTAAAACATTCTTATCGATTATATAAGTTATTAGATTATTATCAATTAGTTAGATTGTTATCAATTATTGATATTGAACAAATGAATTATAGATATTATTGGAATTTTTTATAATTTTTATATACATTACAATAACAATAATTTAATATGCAATAATTAAAAATAAGTCAAAATATAGATCTATAAATTATGTTTTAAATTTAGAATTTAAAAATTATATTATCAGAATAAGTATGATTATAAATTTAATTTTATATTACAGGTACTACAATGAAAATTGATATCTTTTAGGAAAATATCAATTTCATTTTTATTTATGGCAACTAGAATTTTTTATTAAAGTGATCTAATCAGAGAACAAAATATTGCAGTTTTCCAAATTTTGTGAACAATAAATTCGAAACGATACGAACAGTGATGAAAGAAAAAATATTTACTTATTAACTGTTTTTTAAAAGGAAAGAAAGCAAGCCAAGAAAAATATATTAGTGCATCGTGAAAAGAAAAGATTCACCTGAATAGTTTTCTCAGTTGCCTTTACACTCGCGGATTTAAAGTTCTTAATTCGCGCGGTGCGTGACCAATGCTCTTCCGCAGATTTATTTCCGTGGAATTAAGGCAGACTCACAATTTAATTATCGCGATCCACTTGGAGCCTGTTGGGAACTCTGCTTTAAGGTTTCATTGAGTTTATCCGAAGTGACGATCTTTATTTCCCGATTGATGCGAGTAAAAAGGCCTCGCGGAAGCGGAACAACCTTCGTGACTCGTTTCGAGCGGAGATCCAGCTCCGGATATTGCCATTCGAATGAATTACGATATCGAATCGTTTGTATATATAATAAATTCGTTGAAATTTAATCATTAATTTTTTTTTCTTTCTTTTTCTTTCAAATTAATTCTCTTAAAATAAAAAATTTCGATCAAAGTAAGAAATATATTTTTATTGCTACGTTAGTTTCTTATCGTGCAATAAATATTATTTCGTGCAAGATATCGATGAGTATGAAATGGATCCAATTATTATGATCAAATGAAACAACATAGAAAATTTCACGTTGAAAAAGTGTTAATAATTTTTAAAAGGATATCTAGGGTTAATGAGTTGAGCGATTAATGATACGTTATTTATATTTGCCATTGAACGAACTGTAGATGTTTATGCAAATTTATATTTTTATAAGTGCAATTAGATAGCAAATAAAATAAAGTAAAATATATAAGAATAAACATTTCATCGAGTCAAGAAATAAAATAATTTTTGGGGATTAGAAATTCCACGTAGAAAAAATTTATTTTATGAAAAATATGTTTTCGCAGTGAAATAGAAAATATCTGTTTATAAAATAAACATTGAAATATATAATTCTTCCATTAAATATGTTGTTATTCAAATAATAATATTTAAGATAAAACAATAAGATAAATAATAAATACAGTAGAAATTTTATTTGAATAATTATTCGAATAATGAATAGTCATAAATAATTATGCATAATAAATATGCATAGTCATAGATAATTAAAATTAATAATATTTGTTCGGACATTTTTATTCGGATATTTTTGTAATATTTTTCTTCCCTTCTTCAGTTTAATTTTAATTTTATTCTTTCCTTATCTTGTTGTTTAATATTAGAATCTAAATTTTATGTACGAAAGAAATTTTGTATTAACTAATTACAATTGTAATGCAAAAACGAATGAAAATAAATTTTTTGGACATACAATAACATGTAATAATAATAATAGTAATCCAGCATATCTAATAATCCGGTTTGAAAGGATTGTTATTTCTTCCTCGTAATTTTCTTCTCTCTAAATTATCCTTTCATACTTGCGAAGTTTCCTTATTTTCGAAGTGTCGATGGCATTACTCTTACGCAAATCGATTTTTTTTTTTTTTTTACGAATACAGAATACTCGTAGAAAATCGCAAATTACTGTTATTATTACCGATGGCTTGAACGCTATCATTCATGAATTAATTATTATTATTCCGTCGATTACGATAACTCCTATAACCTTAATGGTCGCGCGTTCAATTTATTTTGTCCGATTGGTTTGCTTAATGCTGGAAACGAATGAATGAATCGAGCAAACTAAATTTATGCTTTCGTTCGATTCGTGCAAACGTTCGAATCGGTGCAAACAAAAGGCGAAAATAAAATAAACGGAATTATAAGCGCAGATTATCGATCATATTTTATTAAACCGAAATGGCGAATGGTGAATGTCTTTTCACATTTTCCTTTATTTTCCCTTTTTAAATTTTCCATTCCCTTTTTTTTTTTTTTTTTTAACCAAAAAATTTCAATTTCGATCATCCTGCGTGTTCTCTTGCCGGCGAAAATATTCATTCACCCAGTTTCTTCAACCTAGTTGTCGATAATAAGAGAGCTCTAGCCAAGTGTACGATTAGTCAACGGATCAAGTGTTATGCAACGCGTAATAAAGTACATTAACCTTATACGTGGATTAATCAATTCTGAGATAATATAACGATGTTTGATATTATTTTCCAGCGAGAATAGAATATTTGTTTGTTGGATTTGTGAAGGTTAAGGAAACGACTTATTCAATTTGTGATAATCGATTTCCTTTTCCCTACGACAGTGACTCACAAGTTAGCCAAAACACACGCGTCTGGAAAGCAGAGTTCCGGTGTACGAGGTGTATAAATAGAAATATGCGTATGTCGTGTGGAGCACACGTTGGATGGAAATAGTGCGTTCTTCGCGTACAGTAACTCGCTACTATGGAGTGTCTATGTAAAGTAACTATAAGGGGTTGTTACACGTACACGTGTTTCCGCGAAGAACGTAATGGAGCTGTATCTTCTCCGTCACATATTATGCGTAATGAATTCCATTTCGTCATCGACTTGGCGATGATCTAGCCCAAAAATATCACGTTTCGCATCCTGCCTGTTGGAAAAATACTCCCGAGATCAATTCTCAAGAGTTTTTAATTCTTAAAAATGTATATACGAAAGTATTTTTATTCGACAGATTAATATTATTTTGTTTAAATATTATTATTAATATTTTAAATAATTATTATTTTAAATCAAATTTCTTTGGAACATTTTCTTTGGAAAATTCCAAAAAAATCATATTGTATTAAAATTGTACAATTGGATTAAAGAAATATCGACGAAAGGTGGAGAAGAAGGATTAGGTTAGGTTTCTTTGGACAATTTCTTATAAAAATAAACGAATGTTATATATTTTATGTTGTTAAGTAATTTAAGTATTTTATGTTGTAAGTAATTTTTTCTGGCTGCAATTACACAAGTTTTTTTTTTTCTTTTTTTTTTTTTAAAATGGAGAAATATTATAATCTAGACCGCTTACTCTTTACATATTTATAACCATAATGTCATAATTTACTTCCTGTCGTTGTTATTATCTCAGTGCCGGTTTGTACTATCGACATTTTCTTTTTGCATTTGATTAGAATGCACTCGTAAACGAAGATAGGATTATTACCATTTTTTCTTTCTTTTTTAAGATTCGTTCCATTAATGTAACAACTATCGGTTATATCACTAGCTCCTAATCACTTCGTTGTAATATTCAGATATCCTAATCTAGAGTACGTGATCATGATCCTTACTTTGAAGCAATACCATTGCTATGACTCACTTTTACAAAGAACGTTATCTGAATCGATATTTGAAAGCTAAAAAAGTGCATAATCTGTTACAAGGTTCTCTAATAATGTAGCTAGTCCTCATTTATATTATTCTCGTTGTAATGTTTCAGGTTAATGGAATAAAATGAAAATTATTCTACGAAATTTATGAAATTTTCATGGATCTGGAACGAGATTTTTTTTATATAAATTTATTTTATTCTCAAAATATTTGAGAAATTTTTTATACATTTGGATAAACGCAAAAAGTAATTATTAACATCATGTTTGATATGAATAATATACCGAGCTAATACAAAGATATCGCAGAGAATATAGTATTGTATGAAAATTTTAAATCATTTTTATTGTATTATTTGATATTTGTAAAATTTAAAATTAAATATATTCTTGGCAAATATTTCAATATTTTGTTGTTAATTTTTTTTCTAGAAATTATTTCTTACATTCAATTCAATGAAATAACCAAATATAAAACAATTATTTTAATAATATTGTATTTTAATATTCAGTATTCGAGATACATATTCAAAGATACGTACATACAACACGACACGACATCTATAATTACATTTTCATGTAATTATTGGTATGAAAAATGCAAATCTATAAATAAATACTAAAAAAAAAAAAATGGAACGAATATACATAACAAATTTGTTAAAATTCATTATTTAAGTTATAAATATTTAAAGAACTAAAATTCTTCAACGTTGATTGGTTTCACGTGTTTTTATGAACACTATTGGAGAAATAACTAAATATCCAGTGAATAGGTTAGGTTAGGAAAGTTGTCATCAAATATTTTCATAGTAACGCGAAAGGTACTGGGGTAATTTTGGATAATCATGCAATTTCACGGTCATTTATTTGTATCTTTTCCCCGTCAGATTTATTTCCTTTCTGTGGCTTCGTTTCCCTTCAAGGAAACAAACGACTTCGTTACGGGATCATTATGTTGATTGGTAAATGACATCGAGACGAAGCGAACATTTGTAGCCAATTATACGTCTTGTTACATTTGATGCTAATTAACGCCACTTGTGTATCGATCGTTTTTATGTGTCATGTTAATATAAGATGATAATAATATCATCGATTCGCAAAAGAAATAACATAACCTCAAATTGCCTTAGAAAAAACCTTATCCTTTCTCTAAACTCTAATTTAACATTTTTTATTCCATTATTTTAAATAACGTTTTTAAAACATTTTTATATTTTAATAACTAATAAAATTTTGTAATATGTAATAATATATATTTGATATATGATAGAATTTAATTTCAATGCATAATATTAATATTATAAAATTCTACAAACCATAAGTTACTTAATAGATTGTCTTATATCAATAATGAACTCTCTAATATTATTAGTTGATAAATTTTGCGCGAGAGGGCACTGAAAGAAAGGCAAAAGGATATCAATATATAGTTTATTTCGGTTTAACACGTTGTTTGAGAGGCGCTATTAATCACGAATGCACAATCTCTGTTGTGCTTTTCATGCATAGCAAAACAACAGCATGTCTCGTTACTTTTTCTGCTACATTACGCGAGCTGCCAAGGAATTTATTTAAAAATATACGATTGTTCCATTGAATTGCCTTACTTGGAATAAAAATGCAATGTTGTTTCGTAGATGTCGTTGTCGTCGAATATTTATTTTCTGATACTCGGAACTTTTAAATTACAAAATGAGGATCATATTTTAATAAAATTCCAGAAACTGAATTTTATGAATTATAATAACTTTGAGAACTTCTTTGTTGTTTGTATTGCGTGAGGTGAATAAAAGATTGCTCTGGATTGTGTCAAATTATCCTTTCTTAAGGTAATAGCAATAATTGTTTAATTGTCGTTGCAAAATATAAAGTTCTGAAGTTTCTCAAGAACGAATTTATGTGTCGTAAATTATTACTTAATATTACGAAGTATAAGAACTTTTGAAACAAGTATTTGTCAAAATTGCTTCTTCAAATAATGAAAAAAAATTATTCTTCAAATAAAGAAAATTAATAGAAATGAATCGCAAGTTCTCTTTTTTACTTTCGTTTCATTTTTACTTCGTAAACTGATCGTCGTCAGATATATTTGTATTTGCTCTCGATTTTTCACATTTCTTATGTAAATTACACGCTGGCTCTATCGTGGTAAGTTCGGTGGGATTCATTTTTCTGTGACAAATCCAACGATCGAAACTCGCGTGCATCGTACGTATTGAATATACCTGTATCATTATTTGCAACTACCGTATTCTTTGAATTATTTATTAAAATTTTCCGAGTAATTTTATTTTATAATTATTATAATAATCAAAATATTTCATTTTATACAATGGTTTTTGTGTAAATACTTGTAATCCTTTGACAAGAATTAATATATAATAATTTATATTATTAATAATAATATATACTAGAATATATTGATAATTTATGAATAAAAAAATATCACATGTTTCCATACAATAAAAATAATTGAAATGATAATGAAATGAATGGAGAGATAAAAATTTCGTATAATCAAATACTTCGATACTATATTTTCATCGTATATTTTTCTTTATCTTTATAATAATTTAATAAATAATTTAATTTTCCAATTCTTTTTCGTTTAAGTTTCAATAAACAGATAACGATCGATTAAGTTAAAAATGACAGAAATATTCGATATTTTTTAATTAATGTACATGCATACTACCGCCATCTATCCGCGGGATTAAGTAAGAGCAAAGACTTCCGGCTAATTGCTTTTTCGATTAGACTAAAGGAATGCTTTTGCAGTGCGTGTAAATCAATTCAGACGTAAATATAAACGTCTCGGAGATGAATTTTACATATTTGATCGATATTTAAAATGCAAGAGTACATTTGCAAGATCAAATAAAAATCGATGTATTAATCGAGCTCAAAGATAAGATATAATTCTCTTTTTAGCACTTCTTCTTGAGCACTACACATGATGTATATTTATATTTAATCTCTTTCTTGATTCTTGATCGTTATAATAATAATAATTATCGAGGATCATCGATGACTAATGATATCAGAATTAATTAAAATATTTGAATGAAATGAAAACAATTATTCCTTAAACAATGCTGAAATAAATATAAAAAATAAATGATTATAAATAATTGAAGAAAAGAAGAAGAAAAAAAACTATCTTAAAAATTATATATAACGATTGTACAAATCTCAAATTAATAATATTCCTACTCCTCCTCGTAGGGACATCACGTTAAAGAGGAAAAATACCATTTTATTTCGGATTATCACATTTCAATAATAATTATTCAGAAAATATTTCACATAAACTTCCATAATACGAAAGAAAATTTTGCAAATTGTCTTGTCGGTTATCGAAATCCTCCGTTTCTGACGTTTATCAGTTCCCATTGTTGCTCACCTGTTCACCTACGTACTTTATTACAAATTTTCCTTCCACGTTTCGTTTCATCCACGGTCCATCCGTCCGCCACGTTTAATCCAAAGATCACCCTTGTTTGCCCGGTTTTAGGTTACAACGGCGTCTAATGGATTATCCGTACATTCATCCCCAAGTACCTTCCACTACGTGTCATCGATTCAATGGGGGTCCATGCGCTGCACATAAAAATAACAATGATTCGATGTTTACCCAACTTATTAGACGATTTTACCGCGCTTCGTGGATCGTGGGGTGGAACAGTTTCAGCTGACGTTTCGATCCTGGCCAGAAAATGACGTCTCCTTCACCCGTGGACGGACGGCACTTTTTAGGACACGCTGGTCTCCGCTTCTGCGCTTTCTCTCCGCGAAAAATTATCCCTGAAATTCGCCCTGAAATTCGATAGATAGATTCATTGCCGAGACACGAAATATATAAAAGTGGCGCAAGCTATTGCGACACGTTTCGTTATTCGAAAATTTTCCAGTTCCAGTTTTTGGCCAGTAAACGAGACGATTAAAATAGGCAATAAAATAGGCAATAAAGATAAGGATCTACGAAGCAAAAAAAGAAACAAAATAAGATTAAGAAAACGTATTACAGAATAAAAGGAAATAATAATCGCGCTCTAACGTGATCACTCGATAGATCCGACTACAATTACCTATCCGCTCACCGTTCCACGTAACCACGAAACAACCGCCCTTTTCCACCAATTTGATCCGGTAACTCTCCCTCAAGGGTCCTTAAATTCTGCGAAAAGCTAGCCGATTCGAATTCTAGGCTGATTTTAACCAAGCCATATGAGACCATATAGAGACCAGAGAGACCAGAATCAACAATGAAATTGCAGTCTATCGAGAGATCGTCTATTGATCGCCGTTTTGGTAAAGCCAACCCATTAATCGCAAAATTTCGCGGAAACGCGCAAGACATTCCAGAGGGGGGAGAGGGGAGAGGGAAGAGGGATCGATGGAACGAGACGCGTGCCGATTGATCGGATTTACAAGCTGGTTAAATTCTGCGAGATTATACGCGTGCAACAAGCCCATTATAAGATTACGCGTTACGGCTTTATTATATTACTTGTCTTTCTTTCTCTCTCTTTCTCTTTCTCTGTCGCGCGCGCGTCCTCTTTCCTTTTTTACGACGGCCCAAGAGGGCGTTTATCGCGATATCGTTCGCCACGGTCGTTCCATCGGCCGTGCATCCTTCCCCCCCCTCTCTTTCTTTCTCTGTCCCTCCTTTCTGCTTTTTTCACAACGTTACAACGCGTGGAAATCGTTCTCTCCGCTCATCAACGACGAATACGACCGCGTTTAAAATTTATAGATTCGAGTAAACTTGTTGTATGAACAGGCGAGGATGGTTGTGCTCGATTTTTGTTTACCTTTAGAGAAAGGTTAAAATCGGTGTTAAAATTTTTGTTTCGTGTGACGAATTAATCGTATAGATCATCTTCGAATCCGCTCGAACTCGAAGATCTCGAAGAAACGATGGGGCACGCGTTTGAACGGGATTATGCAAAAAAAGTTAAGTCAAACTGGGCAGCCACACCCCACGAGGTCCATCGAGGGACCTTGACGCCACGGAGCTGGCCTTTCGGGGCGTAAAATCGAGAATTTATTCCGCTTCCGTTCCCTATTGTTTCACCTTCGAATCTTGGTCTTACTCTTACTCGCCTTACGAAAAGATAGGCGGAGAAGCGGAGGAGAATAGGGGAGGCAAGGTGGAGAAAATGCACGTGTACACACGTGAGAGATGGAATCTCGAGGTGTGATTGCGGCCACGCTAGATTCGAGTAGGTGGTGGAGATGTGGATCGGTGTGGAGGGGAGGGATCGACGCCAGGGGTTTCAGATGTGTTGGTACATGGAGCCAACATCAGCGGAGCGTCTCGGCGTTGAAAGGCGCCAAAGCGTCGCGGCGCCACCCCCGGCGCCCGCCATAACGCCGCCAGCACCCAACCTCCCTTCGCTCTCTTCAACTTTTCTCTACCCTTCTCCTCGTCCTTCTACCCTTCTCCCTTGCCTTTTCTCCTTCTTTTTTTCTTTTCTTTTCTTTTTTTTTCTTTTTTGAGAGAGAGAGAGAGAGAGAGAAAGAGAGATTTTTATAGTTCGTGCATTATAGTTCGTACCACCCCTCCTCGCAAATTTTGAATATGGAAATATTTTTTGCCCGATAGATTGTTCGAATTTAAAGATTCCCACAAAGATTTATTCATTGAAATTTGTAAGGACGATTTCGGATAGAGATAATAAAAACGATTAGGTGTGCATTGAATCGTATCTTTTTTTTATCAAAAGGCTATAGGATATATATTTTTTGCGATTGGTCGAACTGAGATTGAAAATAATTTAATAAATATAATCGTCTCTGTAATAAATCTTCACGCGTACAAAGTGAAATATCGCAGGGTTCGGTATTTGCTTTGGGGCGAAAGCTGAATTTTCGCGAAAATCTCGTTGGCGCCGTCTCGCCTGTTGTCTAGTTGGCTCGCTAAAATGGAGTTCCCTTGGCCCTCTGACATTTCAGCCGATCCGTAAACTCTTCTCCGCCATCGATACTTTTTCTTTCCCTTTTCATTTTTCTTCCTCTGTCACGCGCCGTGGAGCGGCCGACTCTCGTTGCACCGTCTTAACCGGGAGAAAAAATTTTTCCCCCCCTTCTTATTCCCTTTTTTTCCCCGAGAAGAAATGCTTAATGCGCTCGCTCGATGCATGGCCGCACGACTCGCAGTTATTATGTGATTTCTTCCCTTTCTGTATATATATATATATATATATCTCCCTTTTGTAAAGAATAATTCAATGTATCTGTTATTCAAATTCTGGCCGCGTTTTTTCCCGCGCGCCGCAAGCCGCGCGCGCCAACTTTGAATTTCAAATATGACAGACCGCGCGATAGATCGATTACTCGAGGAGCAAGAGTTAAAGGAATTTAATTTTTGCGCGCGCCTATGTTTCGTTGCATTTTTAATGTTATTAAAAAAATTATTTACGACGATTTGATTCTGACAGATGTGATATAATGTAGTATAATAGTAATGTAATGTAACATAACAGTATTGTAAAATTGAATGCGAGTCTGATCAATTAATTTGATGAAAGGAATTTTTCACACGCATTTTTCTTTCCACCGCATCATATTTGTCATTATATTTTGTATACAAAACGAGGATCCGTATCTAATCTCCTCGATGCATTAGCATTAGCATAGAATCCAGAGAATTCGTCGATGTAAAAATAATTTCTTCATTTAGTATAATTATGATTAATAATTAATAATAATTAATTTATAAATGTTTCATATATAAAAATTTTCTTTCGGAAAAGAAGATGAATAGAAAAACAACACTCGTTATTGATCCGCTCAAGGATCGAGGATTAAGCGAGAAGAGAATAAATCTCACGACAATAATAATCGAATAAAAATAAATAACTCGATTCCCCTTTTTTTTTCTCAGTTTTCAGAAGCGGCTGAGAGAAAGAAATCTCCTCTTCGAGAACGGTAGTCGCACACGCACTGGGGAGAAGAACGAGGTGTATATATATATATATATAAGGAGGAAGAAAGGAACGACTTAAACTGTAAGTAAACTCGCCGATATATCGAGTGGCCGTTTCCGATTTGCAAATCGTCGCCTCGCTCTCTCGTCGTTTCGAGATCCTCGTAAAGCCGGATCTCTCCTCTCCTCTCCTCTCGACAATGAGTCACACGGAATCGTGAAAGTGTCTCCTCCCCACCCTCCCCGCGGCATCCCATAAACTCACCCTCCTGCGACCACCCCCCTCCCAAGGCAAGGCATCGGGTCCACGAATTTATCTTTATTCCGCGAGACGGCCGGCCGAACGATCCTTCCCTTGCCCAATATGGAATACTTCTGGCCCCATAAGCCCGAAAACGCGATAGTTAATCGCGACAAATATGGGCCGTAAAATTTGAATAGGCATCCGGCTGATGGCCGAGGGTCTCTCTCCTCACCTTTTAGGTGAATTTGCTTCGCAGTTGAATTTCCTCTCTCTCGGAGAGTTTCACGGATGCGCTGCGCGTTTTTCTTCTCTTCTTCTTTTTTTTTTTTTCTTTCTTCGATCGACTCGATTTGGGAAAAAATTGGTTTGGTTTTTTTGGGAGAATTCGAATTTTTTCCTCGTCGCGGATTATGGTTCGAAGTGAATTATTTTTTGGTTTTGATTGTTGTGGAAAAGTGTTAATTTCTGCACGAAGTTTTCACCAGTTTTTCAATCGTTTTATAAAATGTGGGAATAAAAGGGTTAATTTCTGTAAAAGAATTTCATTCGATTTTTAATCGTTTATTGTGCGTTTTTATGGAGTTAATATTGCATGGATGGGTGGAAATTCTGGATTAACAGTGTTCAAAGGTCAAGTTTGAATTCTTTCTCGCGATGAATGGAAATTTAGGTGGTGGATTTTGTATCGGATATGGGAGTTGGGAGGGGGGTGAAATGCAGGTGGAGCATCGACGAGTTTCGTTAGATTAAATTCTTGGGAGGAAATTGAAATTTTGGATGGAAACGGGGAAGGATTAAAAAGAGAAGGGTCGGTTTCGTTATTTTCACAACTATTTAAAACTATTTCGTTCGGTGTTTAACGATTTTTTTTTTGGAGGAGGGCAGGGAGGAGATTAGAATATTTCTTATTATCGTTAAGAATAATTTAAAAATTTTAAAAACGAATATACAATGACGAAATAATTTCCATTTAAATTTATTGAATAATTGGAATGGAATCTTTTATATATATATCATCGACGCGTAACAAATAAACGATAAAGTTCGGTGTTTAACGATTTTTTTTTTTGAAGAAAGAGAGGGAGGAGATTAGAATATTTCTTATTATCGTTAAGAATAATTTAAAAATTTTAGAAACGAATATATACAATGACGAAATAATTTCCATTTAAATTTATTGAATAATTGGAATGGAATCTTTTATATATATCATCGACGCGTAACAAATAAACGATAAAGTTCGGTGTTTAACGATTTTTTTTTTTGAAGAAAGAGAGGGAGGAGATTAGAATATTTCTTATTATCGTTAAGAATAATTTAAAAATTTTAGAAACGAATATATACAATGACGAAATAATTTCCATTTAAATTTATTGAATAATTGGAATGGAATCTTTTATATATATATCATCGACGCGTAACAAATAAACGATAAAGTTCAGATCAGAATAAGATCGGCGAGAATTTTATCGATGAAGGTATCAGCCGAGGTGCAGTGATGCGATACATTCGATACAATCGAATTTTTCACCCAATCACCTTTCATAAATCAACTTGGTCTTAAATGAAGCGTTGCAAACACAAGCAAAATATCGAATATCTCCGGCGATTCCGATTCCGTTCGTATCTCGTTGAATTATCTTTATTCTTCGGTTGGCGTAATCTACGCATCTGTCGAGCTGCAGCCAACAACTTTCGACGCGCTATGCATTTATTTATCTCTTCCCCGCGCCATTGTTCGAAATCACTTGTTGTCTTAAAATCTCGCTGATAAATCGTGTAATTTATCATAGATAAATAATTATATTTTGCCAGAAATGAATTTTTATCGAGCGTTTTTCTTTTTTTAAACAATGATTATTAAATATTCTACGCCTCGTAATGCTCGAAGAAAAAATTTTTTTTTCCCAATTCAATTCCGTGTTCTGTCTTAATTAAACGAAAAATATTATAAAACGTGATTGCGTGATTCAATATTATTAAATAACATTGAAAGAAGAAGATAAATTCTTGGAAGTTTAAATTCTAGGAAAGAAATATCAAGTTGCAACAATAGATTTATTCGAATTAACAAATCAAAATTAATTGAATCTGATCGCAATACGTAAGAAAATATATATATATATATCTACTGAACGATCGAAAGGTATTAAATTTCGTTTCATCTGAAAAAAAAAAAAAGAATAGAATAGAATCTCAAAAAATAATTCAAAAAGCAGAAATTTGAAGAACTCGAGGCAGGTGCTCGAGGTGCTAATTTGACCGTTAACAGGGCCGACACGATTCGACACATTGATTTATCGCGATGCACAAGGACACCACTTTGAATAACGCGAATCTCGATGTGGTTAAACAAGCCAATGGTAATGGCCCAGACATTTTGGCCGTCTACCGACAAACAACTACCGCGCCAAGTCTGATCCATACAACACCGCTTCCGGTTTTGCTGACGAGCAATTCCAAGTTGCCTAGTTTACGTAACCTCCAACTTCTGCATTTCCTTTTCTCCTTCCTTTTTTTCCCCCCTTTATCCTCGTTAAATTCTCAGTCGATTTTATGTTGCTTCAATAACATTTTCGATAGATGAAAGATCTCACGAAATTTTTCAAGATGGAACGATCGATTCCATTCTTCCTTTTGTTTTTTCTTATTCTCGTTAAATTCTCAATCGTCGATCGAATTTTTACGTCGATTTTACGTCGATCGAAGAATATTTTTGATATTTAGATGAAAGATTTTCACGAAATTTTTCAAGATGGAACGATCGATTCTATTCTTCTTTTTTCTCTCTCTCTTTCTCTCTCTCTCTCTCTCTCTCTCTCCCCCTCTCTCTCTCTCTCTCCTTATTTTCGTTAAATTCTCAATCGATTTTACGTCGATCGATGAATATTTTTGATAGATGAAAGATTTTCACGAAATTTTTCAAGATGGAA
>NW_025222278.1:2613591-2624559 GCF_014066325.1 Apis laboriosa
TTTTTTTTTTTTTCTTATCTTCGTTAAATTCTCAATCGATTTTACATCGATCGAAGAATATTTTTGATAGATGAAAGATTTCCACGAAATTTTTCAAGATGGATCAGACGATCGATTCCATTTTTCCTTTTTTTTCCCCTTATTCTCGTTAAATTCTCAGTCGATTTTACGAATATTTATGAATATTTTTGATAGATGAAAGATTTCCAAAAAATTTTTCAAGATGTAACGATTCCATTCCTCCTTTTTTAACTTTCTCTCTCTCTATCGATCGATCGATCGATTTCTGCACGATGATGTGCACATCGATTTGAACGAACTTTCGTGGACAAAATTTTGCATCAGAAGTCACGGTTGGGCCATGTGGGTTTGGGCGGTAAGTTGGATCGACAGGCGCATTGTCAGTGCGATTAATCGAACGATAAGTTGGACCCGTACACCGAGGAGAGTGATTGACGCCACCACGATAAGGCTTGATGGGTGAGAGAGAGAGAGAGAGAGAGAGAGAGGGATGGACCAATCGGGAAAATAGTAGAGACGGAAGGAGCGAACAAAAACCGAAGGAAAAAGGGATACTCGCAGTGGGGTTCTTAGCCTTGTCCCTGAAGGAAACAGCTCGGTGTATAACCTCTTTTTTCCGCCCCCTCTCTCGCCCTCCTTTTCCTCCTCTTCCTTATCCCCTTTCGCTAACAGAATAAACCGTATCCACCCTCCGGTCCGTGTTTCACAATTGTTTCAGGCCACCTTGCGGCTCCTTTAAACGTGTTTCGATAGCGAAACCTCATCGCTTTTACTTGCTTATTTCTCGGAATTTTCGTTTCCATTTTCATCCTTTGGTGGATTTTCTTTTTTCCTTTTTTTTTAAATTATTTCGACAATTTAATATTTTCTTAAAATCTAGATAGATATAGAATTAGATTTAATTAGAAATTATTTTGAAATTTTATACTTAATATTTTGCGATTGCAAGATTCGTTGTTTTTTTTTTTTTTTTTTTAACGATGATGTAGATAATTTATTGTTTTAATGGAAAATTGTAGGATTCGTTTTCTGGTATTCGTTGGAGTTGGAAGATTTGTAGCTTGCAATAATTCGGAGATGATCGAATTGTCGTGACACGAGGAAGAGATAAAACAGGCTTTACCGCGTTCGCGAATAATATTATACCGGTTCACGCTTCAATCTTCTCCACTTCCCTGCAACTAATTCATTTTTGGCCCTTTGGAAGGGTGAATCACCCTTGTGATCGTGACATTTCCTTGGCTTTCATTTAAATTGCTCAACCAAATAGCAGAAAACGAAGTTATTAATAATTTTAATAAATCGTGATGCACATCGACTCAATAAATAATATAACAAATTGATTTTTTAAAAATCACATCGTGTTTGTATTATATAAATTTTTCACGAATAAAAAATTGAATAAAAAAAAAAAAAGAAAGAAAAATAGGAAAAGGAGAGGAAAAGAAAAAAATAAACGATTAACTCTAACTAAAAAGGTAGATCCTAGTTGTGTCGTTGGTAGCGAAGGGTGCAAGGTGTTTTGCAAGCATTCATGGTCAGCTGGCTGATATCCGAACGAAAGTGCCGCTGCATAAATTGCCTGTACATCTCAATTCACCCCCTGGGATAGTGACCATTCTCTTACACGTCGTGCTCCTGAGTGACACTCTCTTCCACCCCCTCGACGGCCGACCTCCCTCCTGTGAACTCGCATTACCATTCCTTTGCGCCCCCTCATCTGATAGAACTCGATCCTCGCCGGACCTTTTGTGCCCCCGCTTGTTTAAATTCGCCCCCAAGAAAATTACCGAAATTGTTATGAAAATTTCCTACCGAGCTCAAAGCTCGTTTCATCCTTTGACGGATGAATTAGTGTAGTGAGACTTGTGGACTTGTTTGCGTTGTTGACATCCTTGAATCATTGGATTCAGTTGGAAAAGAAATATGTTTGGTGAACGATAAGAATACAGAGTAGATTATATATGTTTGAAAAGCGATGGTTAAAAATGTTTGTTACGAATTAAAAATTTTTATCGAACGTGTTGTTTAAATTAACACGAAAAATTAGAGAAAATTTTAATCGTCAAAAATACTAGGAGAAAGAAGTAATCGAGAACAATTGTCATTAATTGAAACCAATTATATTGATAAAAGAAATGAATATGAATAAAAGAAAAAAACAAAAAAAAAAAACAAGTTACCGCCGAAAATCATCCATTCGTTTCGTTCCAATCCCAACAAAGTTGAAAAAAAGCCGAATGAAATTGGTGTCGAAAGACAACTGTTATTAACTGAAATTTCAACAATGTTGTTCGTACGCGCGCATGTGTACGCGATGCCCAAGAGGGGTTGCAGGATGCGAGCGTGTTCAGTGGGGGATAGAAGGAAAACTACGAGCAACGTCGTCGACCAATCCACGCGTAGTCCCTACTGCGCATGTGCATCCTCTTCGGTGGTGTCTTTGGTTTGGGTACCGCGCGCAAGGCCGCAGACCTATCACTTCTTTGGCGACAGCCGTCGGGGTAACATCCTTGTTCTCGTCCTAGTCCTCCTCCTTGCATCATCCCCTTCGCATCACGAGTTCAACAAAGTTCTCACTCGATCTTCAGTTTCCAAGTTCGTCTCTCAATACGCGTTATCTTCTTCTTTCTTCCCTTCGTTTTATTCCCTTGTTTATTTTACACGTGTTATTCATTTTTTATCACTTGTTGTTTATCCTCGATTCGATTCCTCGAGAATTCCATATCCGTTGAAGTTTTATTTACGCTTATAAATTTCGTCGGGGGTTTTCTTTCGGGGGTGAGTCGAGCTTTTCGAGAGTTCTTTCTTTCTTTCTTTTCTTTTTCCTTTTCTTTTTTTTTTTTTTTTCGGTTTGGGTGTCGGTTTCAGTGTTTCTTCGGAAATTTGGAGATTTCTTTGGATTTTTCGGAGGTAATCAAGTTTTCATTTCTCGAAATTTTTATCCTCTCGATTCACTTTAAATAAAGTATATACAAACTCACCCTTAATTTTTATTTATCATCTTTGTAATTTTCGTGGGCGAAACAATTCTTTTCTTCTAGTTCCCAAATCAAAAGAAAATGCAAATTTTTTTTCAAGTTCATCCGTGTTGATCGTCACGTTTATTTCGAATGTAATTTATTTCAATTTAATCAGTAATCGGTGCAGAACGCAGGGCTGTCGCGACCGGAAAACGTCTCCCGTGCCTTAAATTGCCGTCCAAATTCGACCTGGTGACAATAAGGAAACGCTTTCTTTCCACGCTTTCTTTCTCTCCCCCCCTCTTTCTCTCATTCTTCTCCTCTCGTTTATTTTCCTTTCTTCTCGCGAACACGATCTTCTCGCGACTCTTAGAGACGATCGGTCATAGCCTTAACGAAACTGTGATCTTTTTTCGATATTCGGTCGAACACGATCTTCTCCGTTGTTTCGATCGGAAAAAAATTTCGCTTCACCTTTCGAGCTTACTTTTTTACGAATCGGCTTTATGCCCGCCGCGCGCGAACCAGTTGCCTTAATTCGAGTTTAAGGGTCATTGAAACTTCACTCCGTCACAATTCCCCCTCCCTCTAATTATCCCCTCCTCCTCTCCCCCTCCTCCTCTCCCCCTCCCTCACGAATTTTTAACGAAATTTCGACGAAAACCTCGTCCGTCCTCTCCTGTGCCTTTCGAAACTTCTAATCGAAACTTGAAACCTATTCTCTCTATAACTCCTTCACTTTCATTCGAAATTTTCGAGAAACGAAATTTTTAAAACAACGCGCTTATTCTCATTCTCTCTCTCTCTCTCTCTCTCTCTTTCTCTTCTCAAACACGAATTAAGATAAATAAACACGTCGATCGTCGCAAAGAAGAAGTGGAAGGAAAAAAAAAAAAAGAAAAAAGGAAATTACCGAGAAAGTAAAGAAAAGTTTGTCGAGCCGCTTTGTGCCGTTTTGTTCGAAAGTCAAATCAACGATTAGAAGAAGAGACTCTGTAATCCGGATGGAAGTCCAGATGAACGAGTGCAACATGAGTTTCGATCGGTGAGTAAGAGAATCAGTTTGTGTGTAACACGTGTCGCAGGTTTTTTTTTCTTCTCATGCGTAAATTGTTATCGATTATTTTTATTTTTTATTCCCTCCCTTCTTCTTCTAGTTTTATTTTCATAATGGTGAGCATGTTGTCGATTCGTCGAAGTTGAAATTTGAAATTTTTATCGGTCGATTGAATTTTCACGTCTACCACTGTTAATTTCGTTTGTTTATTAAATGTGAATAATTTGTCGTATACGTGTATATTTGGTTATTGAAAATTATTAATCGAGTATCAGGTTTTATTCGTTGGGGATTGTGCTTGATTGAAATCAATTATTTCGCAAAAGCTTAATGAAAAAAATTTTTGTTGCCAGACGTTAAAAACGTTAATCAAAAATTTATGATATATAAAATATATTTGCTCGTTCGTTATTAATAATCACATCTCTCAATTTTTTAATTACGTCTCTGTTTTTCATATATTCATATTATCTTTGGACTCGTATTAAAAAAAAAAAAAAAAAATTCAATTGCAGCTTTAAAAAAATTTCATTTTCTAAAGATGTATTGTAAAAAATTACAACATTTTTTTATATATTACACAGATAGTTCTAAGTTTTAATTCTAAAATTTTATTTCGAATCAATTACCATTACACGAATAACAAGCAAACAAAGTATACATTTCTTCAAATTTCAAAAAGAAATTTACGAATTTTTCTTCCCTTCCTTTTTCCTATAAAATAAAAGTTCTATAAAAAATTAAACTAAAAACGTAATATTTCTAATAATAAAATCGCTGCACACTCTCGATAAATCGCGGCAAACTTTTTTTTTCACTCATATTCGATGGGACAAGTTTGTCGAACAAGCGAGCAAACGAGACTCTTTCAACCGGACAAAGCAATTGATTGCCATGAAACAATCAAGATAGGGAACTCAATTATCAGGGGGATGAATCGCAACAGACGATCTCGAAGGTCTCGAAATAAGATAGTATAATGCGAGGGTCAACTTTTCTCCCCCTCTCTGCAGTCGTCGAACGGAGAGAGGGTGGTAATGATACAGGAATACATATATACACACACATTTTTTAGACCACAATTAAATCGTTCTTCCGGATAAATTTAAACAGCGGGTTGAAATCGAAACCCCATACTTTTGTGACCAATTAGTGAGTCGGCGAATCGCAATTATGCGACGTATTGTGTTTCACGTGGCACTGTTGGGGGTTGAAGAGTCTAACTCGATGGAATTTAAAGCTCACGAAGCGGTTATTAACCGTGTCAATAACTCTTCCCCAAAATGTGGCCAATTGCGGGGTGTCGCGTAAGGTTTAACGAGTCTTTGACCCTCGATCGAATTTGCGACATGATTATTTCGAAATGAATTCTAAAACGTAAAGGAATTCTAAAATTCTAAAACCCATTATCTCGTTACTTAAAAAAGAAAGGAAGAAATGTATCAAAATTTTCCTAAAAATTCAGAAAAAAGTAAAATTCCATAATTTATAATATCGATCAAGAAAATTACACAATTACAATCATTTTCCATGAATAATGCCTGCCCTGTCCCTTTCCTTTCACGAAAATTTGTTCCAGCTCGCGCGCCGTTCGAATTTTCCAGCGCCGCTTTTTTTTTTAACGGGGGTGTGTTACTGGGGCAGTAATGCGCAGAAGCCATCCCCTGGTGCGAATTCACCAGGACCCTTTCCTCGTCCCATTCCTCCCACCCACCGGATCCTCTCTTTCCCCCCCTTCCACTCTCCACTCGAGGGGTGGATTTCCAATCCACGCTCGGTTACCACTACGGTTATTCGAGCTGGAACCGAGGCGCGTTCAGTTTCCGATCGCCAGTGAACACGAACACGTTCCTCTCCGGAGCGGAGCGAATTCGAATCGCGCGCGCGTTCGGTCGAGTTAACGGCCTCGACGACGCGATTGGTCGGCGGACGAGGCGAAAGAGCGGTCATTGGTCGAGTCGACGATGGAACGCTGTTGTGCGCCCGGTTCTGTGAACGTTTCTTTTTCTTTTCTCTCTCTCTCTTTCTTTTCTCTCTCTCGATCCGGATGGATGGATTCTCGACGACGACGACGACGACGTGTGCATCGTGTTGTCTACGTTTCAAGGCCAATCGATGATGGCTCGAGGGTGCTCGCGGCCGCGTGTGATGGTGCAGATGGTGCGGCTGATGTTGCATACGGGATGGTTGCCCGCGTATAGGAGTTCACTTGCTCGTATTTTTTGGTTCGTTTTGGACTTGCATTTCGAGATTTAGGATTTTTAATTGTTTGTTTAAGACAGATTTTTCAGAATTGATATTCGAAAGTGGTTTTTATCTGGAGTTTCGTAAGTTGTTTTTTTTTTTTTTTTTTTTTAATTTGATCTACTTGAGATCATATTTTAGAATGTGTATTTTGTATTTTAGTTCGAATTTATTTTAAGGAAATATTGGGATATGGTTTTTTTTTTTTTTTCAATTAAAAATATTTATATGTAACGAAACGTTTGGAATAAGTAATTTGAAGTTTAAATTTAATCAACGAATTCTTAATTCATTGATTATTTTGAATAAATTTTCGCACTATCTGTTATCGAATGAGTGAAGCGAAACGTAATTAACATGATGGATTCGAATATTGAAAAATTAAATGAGAATTTTGAATAGAGGTTGAAGCCTTTTTAAAATATCTTCGATACATTGTGTGCGCGTATTTATTCATGAATTTTATTTTTAATTTTCGAAATGTCACGCGCTTCTAAATTAAAAAGTATAAGAATTTATTACAAAAAATTTTAATTTTTATAAACGAATATTCTGTAACGAATATTTAATTTACGATCTATCTAGCAATAATAATATATCTTCCGAGAGAGTTTTAACATGATTTTACATAGATACTACTTTGGAAAGTGACAATCGTTCATTTAGAATTTATTTCACGACTATTAATGGAAGCTTTAATCGAGCGATAAGCTTTTCCATTTGCAAACCCAGAACAGGTCATATCTCTTTTGGAAGTAAAGCGAGAGAGAGAGAGAGAGAGAGAGAGAGAGAGAGAGAGAGAGAGAGAGAGAGAGAGAGAACGCAATGTGGAAAAAGTTGAATAGTTTAACGGGATCTAACTTTCTATAATTGTACTTTTTTCCACGAGATCAATGGTGCAATTGCATTTCGAATAAAACTTTTTTACATAAATCGAATCCTTTTATCAGTCGAGGTTTCAAATTCTTCTTCCCAATTTTTTTTTTTTTTTTTTTTTTAGAATAAAACGAGAATAGAATGTTCATTTTTCGCGCAAAGTAAGAGAATCATTGCGATAAAAAATTTTTTTTATTGACCATTTTTCCATAAAAAGATTGTAAAGTTTCAATGATTGTAAAAATCCTGAGTAGAGATATTTAAAATTTTTTTTTTTTTTTTTTTTTTTTTTTTTTTTTTCTATATTTTATTTTTCACGTTGTTTCGAAAAAGAAAATTATCGCGTGAATTGAAGAGAATACATTTCAAGATGCAGAAATTCGAAAGACTGAAGTTGGTAGATAACGCGATAACAAACGTGTTGAAGTATCGTCTCTATTGTTCATTGTTTGATATATTTGCATATACAAAAGATACACGGTCGTAGTTCATGCGCGCTACACCTTGGGATACCTTCACGTTGGCCAGGAAACGTGAAACGTATTCAATCTTGCGGTAGAATATGGTCGAAAAGGACAGATAACGCAACTTCTAAAATTGGAAATGTCGGTCGTAAAGCGTTTATGGTTTCTCTGTTTTTTTTTTTTTTTTGTTTCTCTCATATTTTTCCACTTGGCATAGCGAGATAAAATTCGAAATGAACGTTTTTTTATGAACATAATTGTATGTTTCAATTGTTACGATTTAAAACGTCATTACGAAATAGTTGAAATTATATTCCATTTTCTTATGTGTTTAAATCGTGCCCTCCACATAATATTTCCACATAATGTTTCAACGTGTTTTGAAAAATACCTCTAAATTGAAAAAAAAGAAAAGAAAAAAATATTCACGTGCTTCGGTTCAAAGTTGAACCGTTTCATAAAATATTCGAAAATGAATATTTTTTTTATGAATTTATGTAATTACGTATTTAAATTACGATGCACAATCTCTACTTTTTCCCCATACTATTTTTTTACACGTGTAAAGCGTGCTCCAGTTACCCGACTCATTTTATTTCTATATATTTTGAAGTCAGAAAAAGAATTCTGAAAAATATTTTTTAAATTCAAAAAAAAAAAAAGCAAACAAATATATACACACACACATATATATATACTTGAATCAAAGTTGTCGATAGAGAAAAATTTCACGATATAAATCTCTTTAATTTTTAAAAATTCTCCTGGAGACGAGAAAGGAAGGAAGAGATCCATAGAATCTTCGTAATACTCGATTCAATTCCCTGGCTCGTTCGCGGTGACAGCCGCCTGTTAAATATAATCATCGCTCGATTCATGGACGTCACTCGCGCGTATTTATCGCTGTCACCGCGCCTAACGAAGTCGTCCCGATCGACGATTGACTATCGAATAATACAAGCGACGGAGAGAAAACGGATGGACCTCTCTCTGTCTCTCTCCCTCTTCTTTACAAGGAAGAAAACTCGGAAAGATCGTGGATCTCGCCCATGCTAAATCCGTAACCGCCGTTTCGCCGTATTAACATTGCCATTGTCGGTGCTCCCGAGAATGGAGATCGTACGTTTCTCGACGAATAATTTCTCGAGGAATAACGCGTTCGAAAATTGTTCGAATATCGCGTCGGGAATTTATTCGGAATATTTAGAGAATAGAGAAGAATTTAGAGAATTTCTTTGGCGGGGAATAATTAATAGGAATGGTATATCACGGTAGAAAATTTTCTGTTATATATAATGGTATAAATGCACAAGTAAAAATAGTAAAAATTAAATTGTATAATTAAATTGTATTTTATTAATTCTTTGCGCTCCACGCTTTTTTTCGTTCGTTTTCGTCGAACCATCTCCCCACGCGATTTCCTGTTCGATGAATTTCTTAGTTAATTTAAAATGATTTCACATAGAAATTGAATAGGTATAAAATTTTAAAATGATATTTTAATATTTTACGTATCTTTACGTATAAAGAAAGAAAAATTGTTGAATATTGAAATTTATATCGTTGTTTTGTGTGATATTTTAATAATAAAATAATTACCAAGATGCATCCTCGGTTTGTCAGGCCAAGTATCGCGATAAAATGTCGTTCGATGCCTATCACCTTTCTTATTTGATTGAAACCTTACAATCTCAATAACGTTCTTTCACATTCACTGTCTATTGTTCTTATTTTTCCATTTTTCTTACTACATCTCTATTTTCATCACTATTTTCCTTCTCTCTCGTCGTCAATTTCTTAATAAATAGAAATAATTTCGTTATTTAGTAACGAAAAACTCATTTTGAACCAACCTACCCCAATAACGTGGTCTCACATTCACTGTCTGTTGTTCTTATTTTTCACTTTCTCTTATTAAATTCCTATTCTTATCATTATTTTCCTTCTCTCTCGTTGTCAATTTCTTAACGAATAGAAATAATCTGTTTATTATTCTTATTTTTTATTTTCTCTTACCACATCTTTATTTTCATCACTATATTCTCTCTCGTCGTCAATTTCTTAATAAATAGAAATAATTTCGTTATTTAGTAACGAAAAACTCATTTTGAACCAACCTACCCCAATAACGTTCTCTCACATTCACTGTTCTATTGTTTTATTTTTCATCTTCTTTTACACTACATCTCTATTTTCATCACTATTTACCTTCTCTCTTGTTGTTAATTTCTTAACGAATAGAAATAATTTAGTTATTTAATAACGAAGAATCAAACTCATCTTAGTTCGAACTAATTTCATTACTGTATTCCTCGCATACAAAACTCGAAAATAATATTTCTAAATAACTTTAATATATATACAAATAACTTTATATAATAAATAACTTTGAAAATAATATTTCTATTCCCACGATTGTCAAAGTCGAACTACGCCAAAAATATATTTAGATCCATGATCACGATTTAATTATGAGATAAAAAAATCTAATCTCATTCGATATTATTCTTTATAAAATTATACGTAAAGAGCTTAGGAATCTGTTCGATATTTTATTAAAAAAAACCAGACATGAATAAATATTTTCACCAAATTTGAATTGTGAATCGCATCGATCCAACTCGAGTCACCTCTCGACTAATCGCATCAAAGTGGCGTCTGAGAGTCACCATTCGAGCGCAAAGGGTTAATATATCAAATAAATAACAAATATACATCCAATTTATTCTTCGAATTGTTTAAGATTATTTCCAATTTGTAACAAGAAACAACGCGTTTAAATAGATGCTTTTTCACGCGCCTTCTATTTCCATCCTCGTTCATCTCTTTCTTGAAAATCTTGACTTGTCCCATTTGCCAAACACGCTTGATGAACCGTGTTAGAATTTCCAGGTGGGGTTTCCTCGATAGTTAGTGGCCAGAGATAGAGTGGTGAGTGTAAAGGGCGCGAGATGGAGGTGAATACGTGCTGCAGCTTGGCCGGTATGGTTAATTATCTTTACACGAGGAGCCTGCGCCGGAAACGAAGACGGGCATCGTCCACTGCAGCCGACATTCCGCGATCCTGGGTATCAGAGGAGTAGCCCAATTTCCAATTAGATACCGTAGATGCTGTGTAGTATCGCTGCCGCTACGCCATTCGTGAAATCCACCAGGCATTGCCCGATCCTCGAGGTAAATTATCGGGATTCTTGATCATCCGTGACACGTCACACTGTTGCCACTCGGTGGGGAGCGTTTACGTGCTTTACGGGGCTCCTCTCCCACGTGTCGTTGCTATGGCGGTGACGAGAATTGAGACGAGGGGAGCGAAAATGACTTTTCTTTTTTTTTTTTTTTTTTT